>NC_079437.1:39316906-39509406 GCF_903798145.1 Danio aesculapii
GTCATTTCTAAATGTCAGAAGAAATTTACATATATTAATGTCAAATTAGCTGTTTGGTCAAGTACCAGTGCACATGGAAAGGCATTTTGTTTTGCTTTAAATGTGCAATTAGCTGTTAGAGGGTTTCGGTCAGAGATATTTTTCACAGTGCAAGAGCTCCTGTTGTTTGCTTATTTGAACCCATAATGATGTTTGAGTTTTTGCACCATTGGCAGAATTGATGAATGATTTAGTGTCTAACCAAGTGAGCCGCTGATGTGTGCAGCTGAACGCATTCGATTAGACATATTGTCATGGAGTGCTGCTACTAAATTAAAGAAGCACTATGTCAGAAAGAATCGAGCAGTGTTAAGTTTATGAATTTTCCCCAGATTTGGTGTGCAATTCGCTGGTTTATGAAATAACACTGTCCTTTCACTCTTGAGTCTTCCTGTCGTTAGCAATTAGCACTCATGGCTGACTAGCGAAGACTTGCGAATTTGTTTGCAAATGAGAGAAGTTGTTCCTCGAGCTGTCAGATTGGCCACTTTCACTCCTCTTCATTGGCGGTATATTGAAGAAGTCTCTGTGGCACAGGGCACTTGTGTAGAGCTCTATTATTATTACAAAAATCATAATTGTCTGTTATTTCCCTTGATATTGTAAAAGCTATTACTAATTCTGATTAATAGACCTCAATTCACGGAGTGTTCATGAACAGCTCAGTTCTCACAAACGCTCTGGTTATAAACAAAGCTGTCGGCATCGTGGAGTACATCTCTTGGCAGGGTTCAGGGTAGAAACTGAAATAAGCTACAATACCTATTTCAGATCTATTCATTGCTGGTAAAGGTCAGGGGCAGGTTGTGTGCATTCATGTGTGGTTTTGTGAGGTGGTGAATTTACATTAGCGGTCCTACATTCAGCAACAAACTTAGCATGAGTCATTTTGAAAACAAATTAATTTTATCAACAGAGTCAGTAAAATTACTCACTAAGGGCAGTGAAATGATATGCTCATTGGGTTCTGTCTGCTAGATTGAAGTGGATTGGGGTACAATGTAAAATTCTGCTCTGCACATCGCACAAGACTGTTGTGTTCTGCCAGAGAAGACTGCTATAGCAACACATTGTAATTTGAACTGTTGGCCTTTTAGATTATTTTTGCAAATAAATATTTTTCATCCACTGGTCTTTCATGATTTGTTCATGTTTACATTGTACATATTTTTCAGAAAAGGTTAGGGTTGGGTTTAGAGTTAGGAGTGTGATTATCGACACAATATATTTTGCTATGTGAAGTTTTACAAACTAATTTCGAGAGGAACACGTGATATGATTGATTGTGGCTGGTCTCTCATCTGTAATCAGCAATAATCCAATCAGATTGATCCAAGCCTACAATAAATAGACCAATTACACCCTACTGCCTTAAGCTACGGTCACACTTGACTTTTCTTCCCATAGACTTCCATTCATACGCACGCGAATGCATCAGACCGGAAATGCAGGGTCATGCGTCAAGTTTCGCAGGTTGCTGCGGTGCAAAGTTCAAGCTTGGTGAATTCTAACCTGCTAAATCGCATCACTTGACTGCGTGAGACCAATCGAGGATCAAAACAGGACTTCTCTGGGCAAAAATGTAAAACATGGAGCAATTGCTCGCTTTTTCAAATGTCTAATAAGCTTGTTTAATCCCGCCCCTTTTCGCAGCGCCGCACGACAGAATTTCGCACACACAAAGCCCGGTGTGACTGTAGCTTTATCTTTGTTTTGGAAATTGTTGTAAGACTTCATATTGTTAGTAAAGTCTTAATTTCGCAATTTCCATGGACATTTTAGTTATTTTTGGGTTTAGGCATCTAAAAATCTAAATCTGTTAATTTTAAAAGTTTCATTTTTAAGTCTCATTAAGTCAGAAAAATGTTTCATTTTTTTACAGTTGTGGTACATAATAATGTAATTAAATGTTTAAGAAACATATTCAAATTGTATATTTAATTCAAAACATTCAAATGTTTTGTAGTTATGAACGCTACCTGTATTTAAAATATTTGAAAAAAAGAGGTTACAATCTTCCCACTCACTTTAATACTGTGCAAGTAGATGGAATATTTTTTTCAAATAACTTATTTTTATATTAATAATAATAATTCCTTACCTTTCTATAGAGCTTTTCTAGACACTCACAGTGCTTTACACAATTGAGGGATCTCCTCATCCAGCACCAGTGTGCAGCATCCACCTGGATGACACGACGGCAGCCATATTGCGTAGACCGCACAATGATTGGTGGAGAGGAAACAGAGTGATTAAGCTAATTATAATATGGGGATGGTTAGGAGGCCATGATGGACAGAGGCCAGTGGGCAAATTTAAACCCCTACTCGTTTTCGAAGAACTCATCTGAGCAGTATAGTGAAGGGGAGTCCTGATCACTATACTGGGGCGTTAGGACTCACAGAGACTGCAGGTTGATCACCCCGTTTGCCTCACTAACACCACCTCCGGCAACTTAGCTTTCCCATGTGGTCTCCCATCCAGGTACTTACCAGGCGCAGCCCTGCTTAGCTTCAGTGGGCAACCATGTGAGAGTTGCAAAGAACTAGCTGCCGGCTGATTTTATTAAAATATTTAGTTAGTTGAAGTTAGTTGGTTAGCTGAGAACATTTTCTATGATTAGATTGCAAACAATAATTTAACAAAAATATTCTTACATATTAATGGGCTATATGCACACCTAGTGTTTCTTCCCATGTTCATATATTAAAGACATGGTGCAGAAAAAAAAGTAATTTAATGCAGTGCTTCTTGTACAATCTGAGACCTACTTTATATCGTATATCAATCAGGCAATGAAGATCGTTGATCGTTAAACAGACCTTAAACACGCCGATTTTGTAACACCATACAGTTCATTGACCAAGGTTACAGAAAAATTAAAAGTTCTTCTGCATACTTCTGCATATACCCCATTGACACAGATACAATTATAGATTAATTGATTGATTGATTGATTGTCTAGAGCCCTTTAGTTTGATCAAAATCCCTAGTATTTATTCGATTGACTGTATCAGCCTATGCCCATGCTATTATGTCAGTTTTTAAGTCCCATTTAGCCTAGTTGGCCCCAGTTTGCCAGCATCCACGATGCAGTTTTTTGTAGTAAATTCTTGACTTTCCTTTCAGCGATCAGCCTTCCTACTTCAGATGAAGAGAGCAGTACAGTCGGCAGATAAAACAGTAACTTCACATATGAACATCAGTGGCTGCTTTTAACACCCCTGCCTGTTAAAAAAGTGCTTGCTTTTATTTCTGTTAGTATTTCTATCTCACAATTTTTTTCCCTTCACGGGCATGAAATGACTCAAATTCTCTATCCCAGTGGAAGCACACTCCATTGATAATCTCAATTAGATGCTTTCGAGTGGCGCATTAGTATTTAGATCTGTTTCCACCGATGCAGCAGATTTATCCAGAATAGATAACGTCAAGGCCTGCTGTTTGTGTCAATAGCTACACCCTATTGTCTCTTTTGATGTATGGCGATACAATGCGCCATGAACAACGCAAGGCTTGTCTGAGAGCATGATGTCTCCATGCCCGTACAACCTCCCCTGACTGAAGCTAATTTGTCCTGGAATAAGATAACACAGGAAGCCATTTCTTCTGGACACCTCCTATCTGCTTTTATCTGTTCCCTGCAATGCCTGGCAGGTCTGCCCTCTGTTCCTTAAAATGAGATTTTCGTAGCATGAATGCAAGGTGAATAAACATGCCTTGATAGACATCAAAAGACTCAGGCGAGTGTGGCTGGAGGTTAACTCTCTCATCTGCTTTTCATCAATTTCTTCAAAGGGAGAGTAGTTTTCTTACTGAATAAGCTTGGTGGGTAGAACGGGGCCCATTCTCAACACCTGCGACTCCTGGCGACTTATGCCATGCTCCCACATTCTTAAGGTACAATCACAGTGCAACATATTGTCGGAAGGTCTTAGTCAACTTCGAAGACAGGAGCAGGATTATTAAAGGCTTAGAGCAGAATGTGTCTGAAAATAGGAATATCTATCTAGCGGTTTATTCTTTTCAAGCACTACATTTCCTGAACATGCTCACAAGTTACTACAAGCAAAAATGTGGACTGCACAAATGATGATTAGTCTTAGTTTCTATATCAACTTTGGTGCGGTTCAACTGAAATGTGAATGAAAGTCAGACCAAAGACATGCAGTGGGTGACACTTTAAAAAGAGCAGTACCGCCACAAGTGGTACCGCCGCCGCATTAAAGAAGTAAGAACATGTTTTTGGGTATAACCACAGTTTGCGACTATGCTGCCAGGGGGCACAAAGGGACAGGATGCGAACGGACAGAAATATACAGTAGCTGTAAATACTCTGCTACTTGTAAATGAAGATGAAACAATAAAACAAAGCATTATAATTCCTTCATTAATATTAAAACTTGCTTTATTATTATTGTAAACTTGTGAAATGAGGATTTATTTTGGAAAGTAAAATCAGTGAAATAGAAGACAACTAAAATGAAAGTACAAACATACATACAAATAAGTAGGCCTATGAACCAAAAGTTCATTGGGGTATACCAATAAAATTCTCCCCTTATTAAGAAATAGGGCTGCATAATATCAGAAAAATCTGACATTGCGGTACTTTGTTTTGCCGCAATATATATTGCGATATGAATATAATATCACCAGATGATTTGAATAACTCTATTTGGAAAGATTTCATTAATTTAGATCGACTGGGATGATCAAGTCTTTTTCTATGAGGTGCATCTGCATAAATTATAATCAATTACGAGCAAAAAAATACAAGTAAACAGTGCTTTGTGGTTTTCTGCGGAGTATTCAAGTATAGTAGAAATTGAACCATCAAATACAAAATAACATGGTGGTCACATTGTATAAATAATAATAAAAAATTATATTGAATAAAATCTTTATCTTTTACTCTTTAATAAATCATCTAATCTTACAACTTGACCATTGGAGATAGATGCATTGCGTTATCGATGCTCAATCGATACATTGTTCAGGCCTTGTAAGAATTACTTCTAACTTATTACTTATTGTGATATATGAATACAGTCTGTCTGATCAATGAATAAATATACCACTGTAGCATGTGTGTAATGTGTACGAGACTGTTTACAAACATATTTACTGACATACTTTCACACTAAGTTCACTTCATGGTAGTCTAGTCATTCGAGTGTTTGCATTTAGCATTGCATTTTGAATATACTTTATTTTTTTACAAATAACGTAAACCATATATCATTTGTTATTCTATTCTGTCCTCATGTTTGATAATTTTTTTCCATTTCTGTCTTCTTTTTTCACCGCTAAAGGAATAGTTGGTGTCTTTACCTCTGTAATGCATATGCAGAGTTTATGCTCAAGGGCGCCCTCTAGCGTATGGTATGAATGAGGTATGAAAATCAATGTCTGGGATGAATGAAACAGATATTACATTATATGTGTGCTCACAACACCCTTTTTTTGTATAAAAGAAAAAGAAAAGAAAATTAGCTATTATCGTTAAAGATACAGGGCATTTTAATCAGGACATTGATATTAAGACAATAAACACTTAAAAATATTGTGATTTAGATTTAGGTCCACGTCGCCCATGCCTACATCTTGAGACATTTTATAATATGTTTGTTTTCAGCTCGAGAAATAAAAACAACAGTGGGTAAATGTAAATCATGATTAAATGCTGCTTTAGTTTTCATTTGAATTACTTAATAGACTAAAAAAATAGTACTTAATAGTACTTTAGTACTATAATAACACTTAGAATTTTAAAAAAAAGTTATAACTAAACAAATGATTTAGTTATGAATGTCATCCATATGTTTTTATGTTTCCTGTTTGAGATATCGCATAAAAATGCTAGGCAGAAATACCAAAATGCACATCAAATTTTACCATCTGCATAAAATAAATGTATGCACCCATTTAATTTGAGACACTTTCCCAAGATGTGGTGATTCTGTTCTATTGAACACATTAGATAAAACATTAATTGCAGACCCTTCTTACAATTTTCTTTTAATTCCTTTGGATAAAAACATTGCTACTTAATCATTCTTTAAAACTGAAAACCCATTCAATGGAAACTCACTATCTATTGCTCAGAAATGTTTTGTTATTTTTCAGCTATTTTCATTGGTAGGAATGTAAACTGGTGTTTTGTGCATGGGTGCTAAAGAGTCTATTGACTGCAACCTTGGCATCGTTTTTTTGTGCACCTTTTGAGGCAAAAATATTTTACTTACATAGCTCTTGCTGGCCTCTGTTACATAAGCAACCCACCGGCTGGTCAATTTTGGAAATAAACCATTTTGCACATTTCTAGTAGGAATAATGCGTTGAGGGTTTATGAAGCTTACGGTGCATTTCTTCATTGTTCTTCTCAGAAATGTTTCTCTGTACCTGTGATAAAGTAATCACTTTTCCATGAACCAGTGTTTGGGTTCAATTTGAGGCTGCCATTGATATGGAACAACCGTCCCAGTCCCAGTGGTGACTGCATGGAAAAGCGAAGCTCAGAGAATGGTGTGTTTTTGGATTTGAGAGCCACGGGCACTGAAGTTGGCACCGTCCCTGGGCTCTCACACATCAGGGACGAGCCAGATGAGGAGTGGCACAATCTCAGGGATTCAAAATGAGCCGGCAGCAGTTCGCACAGAACATTGTGCCCATTACTGTGTATATGCTGTCCCGCAGGAGCGAGCCATTTAGACATGGCTATCTCCCTCAAGCTGCTAAACAGATGTTGATGTTCTTGAAGAGAGAACTGAGTATTGCTTAGGATTCATGTGGTCAGAAACGCCTCTTATAGGCCGCTTGCATGTTGAAATGTCTTATTGGGTCCACATGAGCTATTGGCTCTTTTTATCTGAAACATCTGCTTATCTTTTTTGAAAACTATAGCTTAGTGGTTAAAGAGCTGGACTAATAAGCAAAAGCGATCTCACTGGGATTTTCTCTGTAATTTAGGATGCTGATGTTGCGTAAAGTGAGGTGAATATATTTGAATAGCAAATTAAGCCTGTAAAAGCCTGTGATTTTTACATGCTATATTTACTTTCAAGAATACACAAATGTACTTCTATGCTTTGTATTGTAAGTCATGGGTTTTCAAACTGATGATGAACTGTGATGATCCTGTTGTAAGAGACACAATTTACTAAATCATAAGACAGCTTTATATTTTCACTGCATTCAGTCAAACTAAATTATAGTATTTTCAAGAAAATATTGACTTTGATTTTAATGGACAATGCATATATTGTATAGATTTATGAAATATATAAATAATTACATAAAAAGAGTATTTTTTATAAAAAAGAAATTGGCTCAGGGTAGCACTGTGGTGCAGTGGCTAGTGCTGTCGCCTCACAGTAAGAAGGTTGCTGGTTCAAGCCTTGGCTGGGTCTCTTGGCATGTTCTCCCTGTGTTTGCGTAGGTTTGACTTTCAGCTGAAAGAGCATCCGTTGTGTAAAATATATGCTGGATAAGTTGGCGGTTCATTCCGCTGTGCTGACCCCTGATGAATGAAGGGAGTAAGCTGAAGGAAAATGAATGAATGAATGAAAAATTAGCTCAGGTAACATTAAATACTTAAACCAATAATTACAATAGCAATAAATGGTTTTGAGCAGCAGTTCAGCATATAATTTCTTGATTTCTATGATTTACTTTGATTCACTGGAGTTGCTGAAAAAAACTTTTATATAGTTGAAGTCAGAATTATTAGCCCCCCATTGAATTTTTTTTTCTTTTTTAAATATTTCCCAAATGATGTTTTACAGAGCAAGGAAATTTTCACAATATGTCTGATAATATTTTTCTTCTGGAGAAAGTCTTATTTGTTTTATTTCGTGTATTTGTGTGTGTGCAAGTGTGGTGTATAAATAGTCCAGGATATCAGTCCATAATGAGTTACCAGCTGTGTGTGTGTAATCAGTGGGAATCAGGAACCGGTGTGTGTGAGGTGTATGCTGGGAGTTGTAGTTCGTTAATGTGGCATGTATTCAGATCTCCAGTGTTCCGCAGCTGCTAGTTCACTGGTGATGGTAATAATTCTAATTTCAGAGTTATTTTAAGCTGTTAAAATATTTCCAAATACGACTATTATTATTATTTTTACTATTATTTGGATCCAATAGATACAGCCTGGGCATAAGAAGTATTATTCCTGAAATGCTAATGAGCAGTTCCAACGTTACGGATGTGACATTTGCAGTAAATAACCATCCATAGTTCAACACTATTGTGTTGGTGGACTAAATGTGCTTGATGGTATGTTTTTCTGTGGACTCTTACCTTTCAAAATAAACTGTGATGTACAGCAATGAATGTGTGTGTGCATTGTTATTACATGATATGTACGCCATATCTAATAAGCGTTTTCTGCAAAACTTACACAAATTTAGCAAATACATTCTTTATAAGCTTTCCATTGAAAAACAACTAGCTGCAAATGGTGCTTAGGGGCTGTGGCTTTAAACTGATGTACAGTTTTTTAAGATTACTCTTGTCCTTTTTGGTGGAATCTACTCATAAACATTGACATGTGGAAAAACAGCGCCTCAGTGCGTCCTCGTTGGGGCGCTGGTTAAAGGGTTAAATGAGGAAAATGAACATGCGATAAGGATGTGACCAAAAAAGTCTGCGAGTTTGCAGTATACAACATGCTGCACAACCCCCAAAAAATAATGCTAATCAACAGGATAAGTGTTGGGTCACTATAAAACAAACATACAGGATTTTAATTTTATTTAATATTTTAGCATTTAGGAGGAAAATGCTTCGTTATGGATGTGACACCTCTGCATTATGGATGTGACCGATGTGAAATTGCCACTTGTGTGACTTTGGTTAATCAAATAAAATTGTTTAAAAACACTGACAGAGACATTTTTGAGTATTTCTAAAGTACTGTAAAATACTTGCTTACACAAAAAAAACTTAATAACGGTTTCTGTATTTTAGTGAAAACTTATTTTTTTTCATGGCAAGGTTGACATTTGCATGGAATTGCTCTAATATAAATATAAATGCACTTACGCAAGCTCACTTTGACAAACTGAAAGTAAATTGTAATTTCTTTTTTCCTTTTAAAGTTTTTCATGGACCTGCAAGAACCTGCAAGAATTTTCTTGCCTTTGTTGCTTCTGATCTCTTTATTGCCAAAAAGGAAACAATAATTACTTTTGAACAGCTGATAAAACCATCTCAAAGCAACCTAAAGTGGATGATCAGAGACCTTGAGTTGGTTTCCTTTCTACTTTAAAACAACTCAGTCTGCCTTTGAAAAGTGTTTAGACTCATCCAAATATTGAATTTTATGAAAAAGGTGAAACAGTCCACACACAAGTCCAATGTCCAGCATTTGTCTCTGCACCTCATTTAACCTCTGGTTTAAAACAGAAAACCCCACTACAGCAATATTCTGTATGTGTCTGTGTCTGGTTTTACCCCTCCAGAAGCTATTGATCTTTCTCTCATTATCGCCGGGACGGCTGAAATAGAGGCACCGCTGTGGCTTCTTGCGAACTATTGTTCACTGCTGAAGATAAATTTAAAGGACATATTTTACGGATTAAAGGCTCAGTTCATCACAAAAATAAACATTGCATCATTTACAAAACCATGCACAACAAATTTGTTCATATTTAATAACTCAAATGAAAATACTTTGAATTAGACCTGAAATATTTCTGTTATGATATAATATTAATTTGACATTTTTTTTCAAAAGTTCAAAAGTCAATAACTCAAAGTTTCAATGGTTAAACATTTTATTCACTCAAAGCATTGACACTTCAAAATGTTTGTTTTAAGTTCAAATGAATAAATCCATATCAATCAATGACTACGTTTACATGGACATCAGTAATCAAATTATTTGCTTTAATCTGATTAAGAGAATAATAAGACTAAGATTGTTACATGAGTTGCTTTTTGGTGTTACTTTCATGATCCTGTTTTACATGTTATAGTTTCATGTCATTTCGGGTGTTTCATTTTTAATGTGTCGACTTTTACTGCAGTTTGCCACTTTCATTTTCATTCGGGAACATTTCATGCACGCCCTCCGTGACAAACGAGAGATTGAATGCAACTATGAGATGCTGGAAGAGATTTGTTTTAATGGAAGTTCATACCGCATGCTGAATGCAAGGAAAAAAAACTCATTTCATGAGCATTTCAAGCATTTCATGATGCAGGTGTCTGGTCTGCACTGACTGGGTAGGTGCAAATAGTGTCAGCTATCCTTGTGTGTGGATTATCTTGTCGCAAAACGCGACGAAAAGTCCTACATGATGGTAATAATTAGATTAAGGTGTTTACATGCCCGTACTGCACTTCAATAATGCGACTAAAATCGGCATACTCCACCCGTCTAAATTTGATTTCTCTTTAGTTTGATTATGACCTTAATCTTATTAAATTAATCAAAAATCACTGTTTACATGGTTAACTCTTAATCAGAGTATTGTCTTAATCGCATTAAAATCGAATTATTGGTGTCCATGTAAATGTAGACTAGGACTACGTGTACATGGACATCAGTAATCGGAATATGTGACTTAATCTGAAGAAGAGAATAATAAGATTAAGCTGTTTATATGAGTTGCTTTTTGAAAGTTCCTTTCATGATCCTGTTTTACATGTTATAGCACATAATTCGATTAACATAGCGTCACCACGCTGTCCACATTTCCTCAGGAGTTTCATGTCATTTCGGGTGTTTCATTTTTAATTACTCAATGAAGCCAAGTTAAATCAGCCGTCTTCAAAGAATGAAACAAACATAATTCTCACCAGAAGACAGATGTTCATTGTCAAGATATGTTAATGGCAAGTGAATTTTTTCTTCAGATCTTCAGATCCAAGTGTAAAGTACATGACATTTTTCAGGTTGGGGGTTATCAACTTTTAAACTTTCATAACTTAAAAAAATGTAATGTAAAATTAAAATTATCTGCTAGTTTTATTTTTTCATGTCATATTTGTGTAAAACCATGTTGGATGGACTTCTGATAGTATTATTAAATGCCACTTTCTGGGCTTATTTCACTTTTTTCAGGCTTATCAATGTCAATCTGATTTTCTCATGCATCCATTGTTCCCTGCTCTTGTCTCTAACTTGCAGTTAAAAGCTGAATATTTTTACATATGAGAAAATAAACGATAGAGCTAAATTTAAACACACATCTCAGTATCATTAAATAATTGCCTTCTGGCTTTTACTTGCCATGTGCGATACATGGAACATAATCATTAATGTTTAGATTATTTTTTCTTTTCCTTTTTTATTTTTTCATCTTTTTCTTCCTGTCATTCAGAAGACTTTTTAAATGTAATCTCTTTAAATCTCTTGACACAATTCAGAAACATTTAGTGTAACCATGTTGGATTTTGTTTGTAAATGAAAATCGGGTTGACGTCAGCACCCAACGTCAGGTCGACGTCAGGTCGATGACTAACGTCCAACCTAAAATCAATCTGAAATCAACCAAATATCAACATCTAATCATGTTACACCTTGACATTGTGTGGACGATAACACTATGACATCTGTCAGACGTTGGATTTTGGTCACTTTCCAACACAACCTAAAATCAACCAAATATCAACGTAATTTGACATCATTATTGGAGTTAAAATAACGTCGTCCTTGGACGCTGCCTAGACATTGAATTTTGGTCACCTGACGTCATGACCTAAATCCAATCTAATATTAACGTCTTATGATGTTGTGTGCCTGCTGGGCAGTTGCTATAAATTATAACCAATGAAGTTTGTTTTCATGCATCAAACAGGTACAATTGAGCTTCTATTTATATTTACAGCATCTGAATAAAAGCCAAAATTAAATCTGTTCATCATATAAATTGGTTGCATCTCTTCAGAACACTTGGATTAAGCTGCTTAATTCATACGGATTTGTTCTTTTGAACTTTTTAAGCATTTTGGAAGCATCCGAGTGAACAACTAAGGCCTAGACATAATTGAAAATATCTTCATTTGTGTTGTGAAGATGAACAAAATCGTATGGGCTTGGCACGACACAAGGGCGAGTAAATGTTGACAGCATTTTGAGGTGAGCAAACCCTCCCCGTTCAACACAGATGGCAGGGTTTAATTTAGAAATTGTTACCAATCCACATCTGTCATTTAAACCTCATGCAAACTAATGAAAGGTAGAGTTTCACCTACAGTACATGTTACTTTCTTTTCATAGCTCTCCATCTGGTCCGCGATCACACAATCTCACACGCTCGCACCTCTGATACCTCCGTACTTGCGGGATTTCTTTGCATGCTTTGTCAGCCCCATTCTTCACGCCAACATACAAAGGATGGCAGATCTGGCTGTTGTCCAACCAGAGACCTTCACTGCAAAAGATTCAATCTCACCTCGCGGGCCCTTGAAAGAGTTGTGTGAAAGTTGTCAGGAAGTGAGCGGCAAATCAGAAATTCCTGTCCTGGTCTTCTCGTCTCGCACAGGTAGTTAAGCAGACAAGGGTGCGCTAATTCCTGCTTGAAGAGGCTGTCGGCGTACGTGCGCTGACTGACAGCTGATGGACAACTTTGAAAAAGATCAGACAACTTTAATGGCGAGCGTGATGTGCCGGGTTAATTACTCATCTCACCAAATGGGCTGTTTTCTATAGCGATTATGATTGCTTCAAATGCCGAGGCTTTAAAGGCATGCCATTATCTGTGATTCACGGAGGATTAGGCCTCGACTCGGCCTTCCTGCGGCGCATACGTTTCTGCTGGATTACTTGAAGACTTGTAATTCTGATGATTCCTCTGTAAGCCATTCATGTTTGTGGGTTGATTCGCAAATTCTAAGCAATTCCTCATTGCGGTATCTCCAGAACGAGGTGAATAGTTTGTTAAACAAGAATAGTTGACTAAACAAGACGTCAAAAGGTGATTTGGAAATCCCGGAGTGCAGATGTTTTGTGGATTTGATCTTTCCATTGTTGGATGAAGGGGTTTGTTTTGTTCTCAGCTGGAATGAGCTGCTTTTTTGTGCGTGTTGTGCAAGTTCTTTTCTCTCTGTGACCTGCTGACTGTGCTGAAAGCCCCTGGCCTGCGCTCTCTGCCCATCAGGAAGTACTTCTTTTCAGCCAATTAGAAGCCATCATGGAACTGGGCACACATGATGTTGGTAATAAACTGTGTGTAATGGTGCTTTTATTTAATGTGTTACATACCAGATGCACGCGTGACGTTCTTTTTTTTTTTTTTTTTTCTTCCAGACACTTTGTTGTTTAGATGTCTGTGATTCCAGATATTATATTATATTATATTATATTATATTATATTATATTATATTATATTATATTATATTATATTATATTATATTATATATTATAAAACAGTAGAAAAATATGATATTTCTGCTATTCTAAATGGTAATTTTCAATTAGTTTTTGTTTATACACAAAAAATGCCCTTATGTGACATGGTTATTTTAGATCAAATAACCTTAAACAACTGATTAATTAATAATTATAATAGACCTAGTTATGATTATCAGGGTTGGCAATCAATGTACATACAACCTCATTTACGTGCAAATTTGACATGATAGTTGTAAAATCCAAAAAAAGGTACTGTACTTTGTTTTTTGAACTAATAAAACAAAATGAAATGACAATCAAAGTGTAATGTGATGGGAATGCTGACAAATGAGTGTGGATCCAAATGCAGGCTTTATTAGGAGGATTTTCAGGCAAGCAACGGTCAACACAGGGGCAAACAAATGTATAAAGGAAATTCAGAGTCGTGGTCAGTAAACCGGTGGAGGAATAAGCAATAAAACAAAGTGAGGATCAAACATGATAAGACAAAGGAAACGCATCATAATGTTCATAGTACAGTTGTACATGACTCAGCACTGAAGTGTGTGTGTGTGTGTGTGTGTGTGCTGTTTAAAAAGTCCATCTAATCAGTTCACATCACTCCTAGCCGTGTGTGTGTGTATGTGTGTGTGAGTAATCAACCGAATGAGGAACAGGTGCGTGTGAGCGGTGCATGACTGGATATGTAGTTCTTCAGTGATCTGCACAGGCTGGATTGCTGGTGATCATGACACAATGTAAAAAAACCCCAGCAAAATACATCAGTTATAAATGTCAGTCTTGATTTAATATAGGCATCGAATAAAGTATTTTACACTAGACATTTCTTGTGCTCAGCAAGGCTTTTAGGATTTAGAATTTATTTATCTGAAATACATGAATTTCATTTTTTTATAATATTTTCTATCATATATTTTTGACATTTTTAATTGGTGAATTTTCAGCACCAGTTACTCCAGTCTTCAGTGTCACATGGTCCTTCAGAAACCATTTAAATATCTTGATTCGCTGCTGTTTAAACTTTTTTTTTTTACATTTTCCAGTAATTTTACACAACACAGAAGGAAATCATATATATTTCATGGTTTTCGCTACATTCCTTCATCGTGGGGTGCCACACAAAAATTCATTAACGCCATGGCTACATTACAGCTTCTAATTCAAAACTGTCAGTTTCTGTCAGTGAATTATAACAGAGCGAACTTTTCTGTAATCACAGTAGTGCTGTGCATTATTTGTTTAACCCTTTAAGGTTACATACTGACTGACTGACAGGGCTGCGTGATGCCAGCAAACACGACGCAGCTTTCAGTTATGATGAACAGTTTCCATAATTATACTTTATTTATAGATAAAGGTCTATGGTTCTGCATAAAATTACAATGACTTTATCCTGCTGTATTTTATGGCTGTTAGGTCTATTGGAGACTTGCAAAAATAACCCTTAGCAAATCTAATTAATGTTGGAGACATACTTGTTACATAAATACACTAAATCACACTTCAGCAGCATTTATTTCAGAGCGCACAAGAAAATCTGTGCTTAAGCAGGGTATATTTGAGAAGTTTTGTGCAAGAACAGAGGAAATCGGTGCTCGAGCTAAGAGATTTGTATGCTTGTATTACATGAATGTGATCTCGACTTATAATACTGCACTCACAACATTTGTTATTTAAATAATGCTACAGGTAGTTGGAAGATCTTTGCAAAAGGCCTGCCACCACAGCCGGAAAAAAATCCTGGAGGAAACACTGTATTTGAGAACGGACAACATGTGCACTGATCTGATTCTGTAGATAGTTTTTTCTTTGTTGTTTCATCTCCAGTATTTGAAATTTGTGCAAGACAGAGATGTGCTTTCACAATCAGCTTGTAATTTCATTCTTGGTCTTCCACTCAGTGCAGTTGCACAATTCTGGCTAAGAACACGATGCTATCAACCATCTCACTTACTGCAGTTGCAGAGGCAGATATCATCAGCAAACGCTGTGCACTACCCTTACATCTTACTGGCAGCTAAATTATGGGTCACTCTTTTGCAAGCCCACACTCTAAATACTGAGCAGCGTCTCAAATTATTATTAGACTGAAATGAAAAGGGAAGGCCCGTCTTGTGTCTGTTTAGTGGTTATTGGAGAGGTTACTTGTAATTTAGGACATCTGAGGAATTAAGAGAGACGTCTTTGAACTGTCTGTGTAGTCAAACTGGGAAAATCTCGGGGGAAATGGGTGTAGCATACTGAAAGTAAGAGGGACAAAGAAGAAGAAAACTCTTGATGAATCCAGTGTGTGTCTCCGCAGTGTTTTAGCCTTTACCACAGATCGCATCAATATACACATTCTTGCAGTTCTAGTTTATTTGTCTATCCATGTGGTTTTGAGTGAGATTATGAAACGATTTAGAGTTACGGCTCTCTTTCACAGCCCACGCTGCTGCGTGATATATTACAAAACAGTCAATAGCAGTTTAGATTCTCTCTAGTCTCATGTCTCTCGTAAAGCTTTGAGTAGTGGAACGGAATCTTTTATTAATGAAAGAGGATGATATGTAGCGTAATCCTCTGGGGGTTGGAAATGCAAAAACTCATGATGTAGACCTATATAGGTTAGCGACTTTTTTCAAACAGAGAGTATTGTTAGATTACCGCCACCAGAATCTCATACACACAAAGGTTTCTTTTCTAATACTTTCTTTTTTAAAGTCCCACAAAATATCTTGCGTAACTGTTGTTCTCAAAGCAAAAGTGATTTTGTTGAAGTTTTTTGCCGTGAACGTGTATGGTATCATAAAAACGAAGACATGAGCTCCCTGTGTTCGTTTTAATAGCCTGAGATATTATGAAAGTGGTTTGAAGTTGGATGTTGAGCAAATATCAGGGTAAAAAAACAGAGAATTGAACTGTTTGATCTTTTTATGAGTTAACTTGGATTTAGCACTTTAAACCGAAGCCAGAGAAAATCATGACAAATCTCAGCACCGATACTGTCAGTTTGTTTTAGCACTATGTACACAGCTTTATATATTTTTTTAGCATGTGAATAGATTGGAAGCATGTTAGAACATTTTATTTACACTGCCATTTAAAGGTTTGGGGTCGGAAGAAGTTTTGAGAAGAATTTAAGGCCTTTATTTTCACCAAGCCTGCATTTATATTCAAGAATCAGTTCAGTTTTTAAATATTTTGAAAATAAGACCTATTAAATGTTTAATAATCACACTTTAATGATTCAATATCTTGACATTTCAAAACATTTCTTATTTTCACTGTTGAAATTAGCGACGCTCCGATCAGGATTTTTGGAGCCGATACAGAGTACAGATTCTGATGCTTCAAGGTTTAAATAACTTTAACATTGCAAATCTCAGCACTGATACTGCCAGTTTGTTTTAGCACTATGCACACAACTTTATATGTTTTTTTAGTGTGTGAATATGTTGAAAAGCATGTTAGAACATTTTATTTACACTGCCATATAAAAGTTTGGGGTTGGAAGAGGTTTTGAGAAGAATTAAAGACCTTTATATTCACCAGGCCAGCTTTTATATTCAAGAATCAGTTTAAATGAATTTTAGCTAAAAAGTTTAGAAATGTATATAAAAAAAGACCTTTTAAATGTTTAATAGTTCACACTTTAATGATTCAATATCTTGACATTTCAAAACATTTCTTATTTTCACTGTTGAAATTAGGCATGCTCCGATCAGGATTTTTGGAGCCGTTACCTAGTACAGATTTCTCGTCATGGTGATCGGCCGATATCGAGTACCGATTCTGATGCTTCAAGGTTTATATAACTTTAACGTTGCATAAAGCACATTTTCCCTGTAAATATGATACTTAAGTGGAGCTTTCTCCTTTCCTAAAAGAATAAATGAAGGATGTTGCATATAATCCCTTAAACACGTCTCTTATAACCCTTTAGTGTGGACACGTCATGGTCAGAACCAGCTTTACAAAAAATAATAGATTAAACAGTTAAAAAATTGGTAAGAAAAATGACTGACAATGCAATTTAGAAACACTGCAGCTGATGGAAGAATAATTCAACATGCCTCAATGGAGAAAAAGTTTGGAGTGCATTTTGATGTATAAGAAGTTCAAATGCATCTTCCTACTGCTTGTAACACTTACGTTCAGTTCATGTGATCGGCCAGATGAGCAAGTATCGATCGAGTCATTAAATGTGATTATCGGCCAATACCGATCTCCGGCGGATCTATCAGACCATTCCTAGTTGAAACGTGTATTGCGGTTTGTTAGAATATAAATTGTTTATTTTAGATTTATAAAAGGTTAATAAGATTTGAAAAGGTCTTTAATGTAAATGTTTATTAGTTTAATCAATTATTGGTGAATAAAATGAATCATTTTTTAGTTACTTCTAATTCTTCGAAGAGTAATGTATATAATATTTTAATACATTTATTCAGATGTCAGTGGAATAAGATCTTAGAGTAGATTAAACATGAGGTTAATAAAAACAACAGAGAAGTCCATTCAGTTTTCCATGTGCACCTGGATGTCACTAAACACTCAGAATATGCCTTTGACATTTAATTCATTAAGTTGCTTTTAATTAAATTATGTTTATACTGACCGGGCAGTCTTGGTACAGTTAGTACCTGCTTACAAACTGGAAAATTGTAATTATGCTGGAATGTTAATCTAAATTAAATCATCGTGCTTTCAGAGAGAATTATGGGTCAGAATTTTGTCACTTGGTTATTGTCATAAATTGTCATAAAACTGCCAGACATTATAATCAGCTTAACTGTTTTCTTCAGCTATAATAATTACAATTTATGATCAAATTTAGGGGGCGTTAACATGATCCCATCTTTAAGTATATAGGGGGAACATTTATGCATTTTGTCCATTCACTTACAGAACTCATAAAGGCAAACTTTTGATAAAGGGCTTCACTGTGTGTGTGTGTGTGTGTGTGTGTGTGCGTGCATGCGTGCGTGCGTGCGTGCGTGCGTGCGTGCGTGCGTGCGTGTGTGTGTGTTTTATGATACCATTGTCCTTTTTGTGTAAACTACAAAAACTCAATTTTGTGAGAATGTATGTTATGTTCTGTACATTACATGTTTAGTCTAAAGATACTGTATGTAAAGATACTACAATCCCAATTGACTGTGTTTAGACTGCTCAAGATACTGTGTGACGTTTCCTACTACTGGCTTAGTGTAGCATGCATGACAGCATTTTTCGTCATTTTCACAGATCACAAACATTGTCATCTGTAGGTGAAACTTTTAAACCTTTACACATGTGGGTTTTAAATACGCCTCCAGACCCTTCATGAGTTTTATAATGCTATCATTATTTAGAACACATTGTTTTAAAGTTTCCATGGTAAAGCATGAAGTGTATCATGTGAAACCACAGCTCCAATGATTTATGCATATTTTTTCCAGCCTATATTGACAAACTTCCTTATCGTATTGGGAAATACCTGATATTCCGATTCTCATATAAGGGTAAGAATGTTTATTTAGTTGTTTAAATGGCTTAATAATGATTACTGTATTTGATATATCAATGGTATCATGTTGTTTTGCACAGGAGAGATCAAATCTGCTGGATTTACAACATGTTATTTCTTAATTTTCAGCCAAAAGTGGCTATTAAACTGAGAGAGGAATAGAGTAACCTTTCTAGTAACACAGTGTTTATCTTATATGAATTAAGCACATTGTTCAATTATATATTTATAAATAATTACTATTGCCATCTCCAAAGACATCAGCTTGTATTTTACAAACCATAAATGTAATGTTTTGGTAGTACTTATATATATTTCAAAGTATGAAAACTAAAATAAATGTTATTTTTTTGAAAACACTGATGAATTGGGATTTATGACAAGAGCCATGTACCTCTTTCTATCCCTCAGCATGAGCCATCGTGGGAAAGTAGATTTAAATTTAGCAGTTGAACGTTACCATCAAAAAAATGTTTGTTTTTTTAATATAAACTGTTGTATTTAAACATACTCCTAAGTTCATTATTCTTTATTCGCAAACAGCCAAACTTGATTTGAAAAAGTCAGTCAAACTTTGTTTAATGGCTTTAATTAAATACGAAAACACAATATAAAAAATGTAACCTGCAAACTTGTAGATTGATCAACAGTTGGAGACTTCACGTCAAACAGACAGACCAAATGTTGCTCTGTGAGTTGACGACATGCCTTAGTAAGCAAACAACAGATGGAGGAGCTCCTCGTTCGATGAAACTTTGAGACATGGGGCTCCCCGAAGACCCCCCCACACACACACACAATCAATCTGCAGTACATGGTTGGGTGTGTAGTTATGACACCATCTCTTAATCGGAGGAGCACCGCACCTCTGACCCAGTCCCTGAGGCCACCTGATAAGAAGCAGCCCTGCCACATGCCGAGCGTCAATCACACACATACACACACACTTAACACACTCAAGGAAAGCAATCTCTCACTGATGTCCCCTCAGATTACCTTTCCAATATCCCACACATCTCCAATAATATCAAATCAACTGCACAGCAAAATTTATCGCTGCACTATAAATACTGTAAGTTTGTAACAGTTTTATAACGGAGTAGGCTGACTCTGCAGTGTCTGCTGGAAAAATATCCAGCTAGGGGCTGTTTTATAACATGCTACCTGGTTTCTGGCTATAACTTGTCTGCAAAGCAATGACCATACCACTAAATAATCAGCTTTATTAAGTGGCTTGTTTTTTTTTTATTAGGTGCACTAAGGTAGTGGTCCCCAACCTTTTTATCACCACGGACAGGTCAATTATTGAGTATTTTACCTTGGCCTGGGGCGTGGGTATATGTAGATTCCTAGGTCAACCTTTTTTCTCAGAGGATGACAAGCTGACAAAACATTGCTGCAACTCTGATACTTCATGAAGTTTTATTCTGGAGAAAATAAAAAAACACTCTAGTATTTGTCTGAAATAGTTAGTCTACTGAAATTCTATTCCCAACATAATATGAAACTGATCAGTCAGTTCTTGTCACGTGACTCGCGGTGCACTCGTGACATTCTGAAGATGTTTTCAACTGGTTGTGCCTAGAAGGCATGAGTGCGGTGCACCACTTGTGTGCGTCACTCCCAACATGCACGCACAAGCCACGCGCCTCCATTGGAAATAACGAACTTGCGCGCCGAAAAGACACAATATTTGAACGCCTGCCATCATTTGCGATCTCCAGCAGTTGATGGTCTTGCAAAGACATGCTGGATTCACCTGATTATCGACAAATGGGTTGTGGATCCAAATCTTTGGCAGTTCGTGGGTCCTTCACTAGTGCTTATCCTCTTTGCAAAGAAACTTTCCAAAGATGTCTGCTTCTTACAAATTTTGCTAGCTTGTGGCGTTCAAGTGACCAAGATGTTACCAAGAGAATACGGTCATTTTTCAAAATATATATTTTTAAAATAAAAGATCGTTCAGACTGAAATAATAAATGAAACAGAGGTAATTAAGGATTTTTTTTTGCAGCCCAGTACCAATTGATCCATGGACCGGTACCGCTCCATGTACTATACCGGGTTGAGGACCACCACAAAATAAGAGGGACAGTTCTTGTTCGATTAAGAGAGAGTGTTTTAACCAAGGCCTAAGGGTTATAGAGTGGGGCTTGTTACCAAAGGGTTTAAGGTTGAAAAAGATTTTTATTTACTAAACCTATATGAAGACACATTTAATTGAGTGAGTGGAGGGCCCTACGAATCTGCCATTATATATCTTTGAAAACAAGTGATAGGTTAAGGCAAATGGGTCATAAAAGAGCATGAGAGAGGACTTGGGGATGCATTGAGAACCATCTGTGTCAGAAAGGCATGAAATGTATACAACATATGTTGAAACTGTCATGTATATTTGAAAAGATGTTTGAAACATAGATGCTAGTCATGATTACCAAATGTGAACTGTATGTGGAAAAGCAGTGATGATTATATTAGATCTGTACATTATAAGGGCCAACAAGAAGAGGGGTCTTTAAATAGGGGTCGCAAAGGAGTAGGAGCTGGGAGAGGCCTGTTGAAGCAGTAAACAGCTGTGAAAACACAAAGGTGGGAGGAAGCAAAGATAAAGGGGATAGCAAATTTGAGGGACATTGGATTTGTCCTGGGGAGAGACTGAGATGGGTCTGCTCCAGGCTGTCTCTGATTTTTGGAAAATATTCCAATAAAGTATATTCTTCTGATATTCATAACTCCCAGTCTGAGCTTGATTCATTAAGAGAAAAGCTGGAAACCACAACAAGGTTTGATTCCCAGAAGCTGTAGGTGGGGGGACTGAATGAACAGTGCTTTCATACGCCTTCAATAGCCATGACTGAGGTGTCTTCGAGCAAGACACCAAACCACCAATTTCTCCCTGGATGCCACTAGAAATGGCTTCGGAATTCTCAGTGTCTCTAATGTGTGTGTGCAGTTGGATGGCTTAAATGCAGAAGGCAAATTTCAAGTGAAGCCAAAGCATATTTATTGCCCTTTGATGGCTGACCAGAGTAAATGTCAGAAATCCTCCCCTTTCCATGTAAACAACATGGGACGTGAGGTAGTTTGTTGTACTAATATCTTTTCTATGATTTAGTTGATGCTTAAAAAAAGCTTGATTGGGTGTTTGGTTCTGAGGTAGTTTGGACAGTCATTTGATAGCTCTGCTCTAGCTCATGATAACTTCTGTGCAGACTGTTGCTTCAGATATCGTCATTGGTGCAAGAAGACTATGAAAGGGAATGGAGACCTGTTGCCAATCGTTTTGCACAATCTATGGTTTGGACAAGCTAGAATCCATGGGTTTGAATAGAGCTGTGCAACTAATAGAAATTTCAGCCTCCAACAATTATGAAAAACCATTAATCGAGATTATATGATTATTGCATCATATCCCGCTCTCTTTCCAGCAAAAAGTGAAATCATGTAATGTGAAGTTTGCAGCATGGGGCAAGCTTGATATATTCAAGTGTATTTGATTCATTCATGTTTTTAAAAGCGCCAAAGAGAACTTTTGCTGTTCTGTGCATGTGCTCACCCTCAGAGACGTGCAGAACACATTTAAAGTCATCTTTTAGCTCAAGCTGTGCACATAAATGGTCAAATACATGCAGAAATGTGCCAGAACGCAGTGCTTAGGGATTTTTCACATAAATCCTCATTTGATATGTAATGAACGAATATAAAGATTTGAGAATGAAAATGCACCCTCTACAGTAAATCTGGATCTTTGTGACAGCAGCCTAAATTCCTGCTACCGACTGTGCTTATTGACTGTGAAGAACAAAAAGACAACACAAAATCACGCCCTGCTCTTGGCTAAAGTACTTTTGAAGCTTATAAAAGAAACTAATCAAGTTTAATTCTTACAGTGAAGACTGTACATAAACTCAAGTGTGTTTCATTTGTACATATTAATTCTATAGTTTTTTTATTCTTTTCCATAATTCTGGTGAGTTTTGTTAGTTTGATTTTATTTGGTCCCATTCTGCTATATGTATCCCAAGTTATTTTGGTCATATAGCCCACTGATAATCATTTAAAATGATCATTATTACAATTTTGACCAAAATAATGTTTGTTTTTGTATAATCAAGCAGCCCTAGTTTAAAGTAGTAGGGCTTTCAAGTACCACAAAATGTTTTCCCTGATGGACCATTGATACATCTTCAAGAGGAGTAATGTGCAGTAGTTTTTTGTGCAGTAGTAGTTCTGCAGGGATGCAGGTTTGAAATCGAAGATGTAATGCTTCTTTTCTATTTCTGTATAGAAAATGATTCGTGATTCAGCAAGGGAAAGTGAACGGTCAAGCATGTCATTGTCTAGCCACAAATAGTTTTCTTTCATGGTAAGTTAGAAGCCAAGGAAAAACAAACAAAAATAGAGGAGCAATCAATAAGAAATGTTTTGTATGAAAAATGTTTATACGTTGGGTTTATGGCTGCAGCTTTTTTTGCATCCCTTTTTAGTTCATGCACTTCTCGTGCATATTCCCATTGATATTCAGCAAGAGACAGGGTATGTTTAGTATTTTTCAATGAAAATGAGAGGAGGTAGTTATGTTATACACTGAAACAATTTTTTTATATCCTTGGTCGGTGCCAACAGCCTAATGGTTCAGTGCGCCAACATATAGCATGGTGCTCACAGCGACCCGAGTTTAATTCTCGGCTCTAGGTCCTTTGCCGACCCGTCCTCTCTCTCTGCTCCCAATACTTTCCTGTCTGTAAACTCCACTGTCCTATCACAATTAAAGGTGAAAAATCTGTAAAAAAAACAAACAAAAAAAGATGATTCCTTTGATTTTCTATATATTTTTTAAGTTAAGTGGTTGTAAACAAGTTATTTGGGCTGAATTTAAACAAACAAATGAAGTTGATCATTACTAAATTTAATTTGTTTGTTTAAATTCAACATATATAAATTGTTTGCAACAGTTTTGCAGACATCTTTTTTTCAGTGTAGGCTCTGTTTTGTTATAAATACACATACAGTAAAGTTGACGGTCCTATAAATATGTAGCTACACGACGCCTCAACATTTTTGTTGTCTGTTTAGTTAATATCAATATTAATATTTAATGTTTTTATATTATTGTTAGGAAAGTGAAACAACGTAGCCAGGGTGATGTGATTGACGTCATATAGTACACTGTTTCCTTTGAAGATTTACCCATGTGTCCTCAGGAGTTTGTTTTCCATAACTTGCAAAGTCTGAACTCACAAGGAGAGAATTCAAGACTGAACTTTCTGTACTTGATATTGAGAAAAAGCCCCAATCAGGTAGAGAATGTCTGTAGCCATTTACACTAACGTCTTACGTACACGTGTCAGGCCTTATCAGTGTTTTCAAAATGCTCCATCTTGGGGCTTGAAAACTCCAGGGTAGTGACACTTAAAAAGTAACACTTTCAGGCTGGTCAACTGGCCAGACGGGTTCTGGCTCAGTACATCATTTGCACACTTTGTTTTCACACTAAAATGTATCGTGAATGGGTACTATGCTTATGAGATCGGGGCTGGAAACACTTCATTTGCATGCTTTGTTTAGGTTTTGTCTCCACCTACATGTATCAATATCTGTAAAATGTATTTAAAACTGAGTGCTTGGCTGCGCTAGTTCAGAGTTCTTTCGATGACGCCACAGCAGCCCGAGTACTTCCTATTAAAGCATTCTGCTTTGAAGAAACCCAAAAGTTCTGGTTTCTCTCTGGTTTTTGTCTGATCTTAGAATTTCACAACAGTTTTGGTGCCGTGAGCCAGATAGAGAAATTCACAACAGTTTTGGTGCTGTGACTCGGATAGAGAAATTCACAACACGCCGGTTGTAACCCCCTCTGAATGATGTGGGTAAGACCAATTATACTCAATAGTCCAACCATACCATTAATGGGTTTTATAGTGATTCTGCTTGGCAACATTGAATGTAAATCTGTACAGCTTTATTATCCGTCATGCAATATGAGTGACAGCTTATAACAGTCCTCAGCAAGCAGCACTGGAGGCATCATTCATGTCTGTAGCATAAATGGAGCAGGACGAGTGACACATTCAAATCCTACGATTCAAGTTTAAGGGTTTATTCAAAGCCCTGACTGCAAGTATGAGCAGTAGTAATATGACTGCCACAGCTAGCATCGCTAAATATAGACGCAGCATAAAAAAATATATACGTTATTGACCGTCTCCATATAAAGTCCCCCCAGCTTTATCGTAGACTTCAAGCCGATGTATCCAGGAGCTCCCGGATGAGCCATGGAGAGCTGTCAGGACAGCAGGCCCACACATCTAATGTTCTCGCGTTTATAGGGCTTGGTGTTCAATGGAATGAAAAGGCTTTTCATTCCTGCGGTTCAACTAGGGAGGAACATTCAGGCAGACAGCTGTGCACATAAGTAGGGAACTCTCTCGCCTCTTCTGTTCGAGGAGAGACCCAGCGTGTGTGTGTGTTCAGAGTAGGGTCTGGCCTGAGTTAGCAGTTCACAACAAGTTCATTACATTCTGATATTTTTTTTTTAGCTGTCATGATGTGGGCGCTCATTTTAGCAAAGGTCACCCAGATGTGCGACTCTTTGTCTCTTTATTTGTGCGTATATCATGCTTGTGTTTTCAAAGCAACATAGTCGGCTCGGTAAACTTTGCAATACATAAGCAATCTCCACACTGAATAATTCAAACATACGGTGGGTTTCATACAGCGTGTGCCTGTGAAAATGACTGGTTTGTGCTGTGAAAGTCTTCTTATATCCTATAATGACATCCGTGACCTCTAATCTGTATTTTCCTTTTCTTCTTTTTCCCTCCACGCCGCCCTGCTGTCTGCCGATGTGTTCTGCTTTTAGGTAAGACCACCACAGTTATGAATTACCTGCAATCTGTTGTTAGCGCAGCGTTCTTAATCACACCTGTCTCATCCAGCAGAGATAATGACTGCTTCAGTAAAAGCTGTTTTTGTGTGTGTGTATATGTGTGTGGCAATGTATGATAATAATACTCGTTTTAAAAGGTGTTTTAAATTCTTATATGAATGCATGGATGAGCCTCATAACACTTAAATAGCTTGTGTGGGATAGAATTAATGAGAGAAGGAATTCAAAATTAATTTTCACTCCAGGAAAATGAAGTCAATTTTAATGACCTTTATGATATTTGCATTGTGCTAATATTTTTTATTAGGCACATTTTATTATGCCCCCCTCAACACTGCTATTCTTTAAATATTTAGCTGAATTATTTAATATACTTCTTAATTATAGCATTATTATTTTATGATTCCTTTTATATTTTAGATAATAATAATAATAATAATAATAATAATAATAATAATAATAATAATAATAATAATAATAATAATAATAAATGATAATAATAATAATAATAATAATAATAATAATAATAATAATAAATGATAATAATAATGATAATAATAATAATAATAATAATAATAATAATAATAATAATAATAATGATAATAATAAATATTATACGTTTTTATATTAGTTGTAAAGATATCTGTGTAGTTTATTAGGAAATATTTCACATTTAGATTTACTTATAATTAAATGTGTGTACATTTGTATTTAACAAAACATGACAAAAATTGCAGAACCTTTAACCACAATAAATATTACCATTAAAACATAATTCTAAAGTAATACAAACTACAACTTTATTACTTTGTATTTATAGAAATAGTACTTGTACTAATAGATACTTGTTGGTGCAACTTTACAGTTACAAATCCTAATTCTCCCACATTTTGTGTTGATTATTCTAACTGAATACGTAGTAATTCATACATTTCATATGTTCATACGGATCATACATAAAATATGTACCCAACGTAAATAGTATATAGAGCTGAATGAGAATGGAAAAATCTGACATTGCAAAATTTTGTTTTTCTGCAATATTTATTGCTATATGAGTATAATTATGTGACCAGATGACTTGAATGGCTCAATGGACTATATGCACATCTAGTGTTTTTCAGCCAATGAACTTCCGGTGAAAGCTTAATGTGACTATTTTCAATTTCATAAGGTTGCTTTTACAGCATCGATGTTGTAATGTAATTACAATACATTCAGTTAAATATACTTAAGCATTCATTTAGTTGTTCAAGCGTAAAAAGAGATGAAAACCAGTTTAAACCCAGGTGCAGCCAGGCTAGCACAGAAATTCCATTGAAAATACTGGGGTAAAATTAATTTCCATATTTTAAAGACATAGCACAGAAAAATATAATTAAATGCAGTGGTTCTTGTTTGGTCTGATACCCACTTTATATCATATCTCAGCCAGGCGGTGAAGATCGCAGTTTTTTTACTTAAATGTGACGATTTTGTATGGGATGACAATTAACCAGACGCCCTGCGACTGGCTGACTGAAATTAAAAGTCTGTGTGCATAATACCCCATTTGGAACTCTTAATTGGTGATTTTATAGACATAATCAAAGGTAAGCAATTAAAGCTGCACTGTATTGTATAAAAGAAAGAATATATTGTATAAAAGTTTAATTGTTATAATTTTTTGTACACAAATTATTTAAATGCTTAAAATCTTACAATCATTGGTCTTAAAACAAATCAAACAAGCACTATTTCACTCTAAAAAGGTTACATTTCACAGTCACTCAAAGATATGGTTCTTGGTCAGCTAGAATTCCTCTCAAATTTCCTGAGGGATGAATAAACAGAAGCTAAACTGACATTGCAGATCTTGCGATGTGACTATTGTGAATGATCACATTTCTATATCGATGCTGAAACAATATATTGTGCAACCCTAATAGTATTCATTATTATTCTTTTTTAATTGTTTGTTTGGCCATCCAGCCATTCATTCTTTAATACATCTTTACAAGTTGTGAATTACTTTGAGAATGAGAATGAAATGGAGAATGGAATTTGCTGTTGTTGTGGTTGGTATGCTAATGAAATGGTAATGTTGGTATTGCCATGAAAATAATGTCACAAGGCAAACCATTTTAACGATCCTGAAAATTGTGCTCATTTCCTCCAATATCTTTTCATGCAAAATTTGGATTCACTCTAGAAGAATATAAATTGTTCAGAGAAACACAAAATTCCCCATATTTTTTTTTAAATAAGTGTTGCCTCAAGCATCAATTCTTAAGTCAATTCCTCTCACGAACTCCTCCTTTGTTTTCTTATCATCAGCTAAGTGCAGTTCTCCTCTCAGTTTGTATGTTCTTCTGTTGGCATGTAGATATGCGCACTCGCTCTGCTTCATACATTTGCTGGTTCATTTCTGGAGGCAAGGAGAATGAAAGAACAAGCTGCCGTTTGACATTTACTCAGCGTGGTTGATCAGCAAGGGCAGGGATGATTTACAAATCCACAGCCGGCCTTGTTCATGCAGATTCCTAACAGGTTTTTTCACTTACCTTGGGCGGACCTGCCCGGCTTGCTTAATTCCACCTGGGAGCCGCGGCGTGTCCAGTCGTACCTGCATGAGCGAGGCTATGGAAATGAGTCAGGAGAAGGCCCTGGTCCCCGGGGCTCTGGACAACTGACAGCATGACAGAGAGGAACTGACGGCACCCATCCATTCTAGCTCTTAGCTGCACTCCGAGGCACACAACACACAATCACCAATTCTATCAAAGAGATTTACCTGGATTTTGTTTCTTCTACTTTCTTTGGTGGCTGAAAGTAAAGCAAGTGTCAGAGAAAAGCCTCTGATGCTTCTCGTGTGCTGAAAGATGCTTCTGTTGTATCCCAGCAGCCTTTCGATTCAAACTTTTAGATTCTGATTAAAATATAAAACTAAGTTAGCCGATAATGACTGAATGAACTGCGTTTATAGTATTTGTACAATTTATTTAAACAGTAAAACAAAAATTCCAAAGATTATCCAGTGCAGTTTTACAGATACAATTCATTCATTCATTCTCTTTTCAGCTTAGTCCCTTTATCCATCAGGCGTCACAAGAGCGGAATAAACTTAATTTAATTTAAATCGCAATTTTTTTTATATTATATAAATGAAAATGCATCTATAATATGTATTTTATACATAAATAGTGTCTGTATAATTTTTACTATAATATTCTGAATGGTTATATTTTTAACATACAGTGATCCCTCGTTAATCGCGGGAGTTACGTTCTAAAAATAACTTGCTATATGTGAAATCTGTGAAGTAATCAGCTATAGTATATATCTATATAAGTATAGATGTTTTAGCGACGTGGTGGCGCAGTGGGTAGGATGTTTGCCTCACAGCAAGAAGGTCTCTGGTTCGAGCCTCGGCTGGGTCAGTTGGCATTTCTGTGTGGAGTTTGCATGTTCTCCCTGTGTTCGCCTGGGTTTCCTCTGGGTGCTCCGGTTTCCCTCACTGTCCAAAGACATGCTGTATAGGTGAATTGGGTATGCTAAAATTGAGCTTAGTGTATGTGTGTGTGGATGTTTCCCAGTGATGTGTTGCGGCTGGAAGGGCATCCGCTGTGTAAAATATGTGCTGGATAAGTTGGCGGTTCATTCTGTTGTGGCAACCCCAGATTAATAAAGAGAATTAGCCGAAAATAAAATAAATGAATTAATAGATGTTTTAAGGCTGTGAAACCCCTCACTACACACATTATCCACTTTTCTCAGACTAGCATTAACATTTTCCCTGCAGTCACTGATCCACAAAGCCAAAGCAGACTCCATCTTACAACACAGGCCCATTCTTAAAACGTAGCTCTATATACATTTCTGGAGATCGCGAATTATGTAGCCGGGGCAGTATGATGGCATTCCTTTTCGCTTACCAGCTGACCAATTACCTCTGTATGGACAACTTTCTGGCTGCTGTTACCAATTAGTCCGGTAGCTTGCCTTGTATGTCGTGAACTTGAGACGCAGAGAGGAGTTGACCACTACAATGGGGTTTGAGTTCCAAAAAGCGCAGGACAAATACAGAAGCCAAAAAAAAAAAAAAAGTAAATAACAGGGTCAGAATGTGGTAAAATCTGAAAAGGTGGTAAAAATCAGGTGATGGCTTTTCTTTTTCTGGATTGCTTTTTAAAACTGTTAGTTGGGTTTAGGGAAGTGGGTGGGTGAGCTAGTTGGTGCTTTTAAAAAAAAAATATTGGTTGGGTTTAGGGAAGGAGGAGGGTGGGTCAGTCAGTCAATCTGTCGACAATGGCCGATGGTGGATTTACATGAGTACTGCAGGCACGAATGGCACTTGCAAGAGAAATTTGAGATCTGAAAAAGCATACACAGTGGCCGCTGGTGCATTCGTGAAAACAAGCTGCAAAAACATACCTCTCCTGGGTTGTATTTGGCGCTCTCCAGAAAAGTATATAGTGGTACGTTTTCAGAATAAGCCTGAATTGCCATCTTACAATGGTCTTGTTGCTGACAGTTACAACTCTTTTTTTTTTTTTTTGCATCTTTGTTTGAATTTATTGCTGCTGTTGTCCTTTTGTCATGTCCCTCCTTCTTTATGTAACTAACCAAATATTTATTTATTAAGTAATGGTGCCCTAAAGCTGCATAACTTCTACATTTAGCATGTCCAAAAGGCCAACTTTTGTGCGATGGTTAGTATCTTCCTCAGCTACCACAAGTGCCTTTGATGGTGCAAAATATTTTGTCAACATTGTGGGGCTTGTTGGGAAGAAAACTTGCAAACATACAGCCCAACACTTCAGAGTCACACTGCTAGCGATCAAAGATTTATGTAAATTTAGCAAGCTGAACGCTTTCTGTACTGTACAGGAGACAGGGCATGGAGGAGATTGATTGACAGTGGTCTACAGCCAATCAGGATGCAGAACACAATGTGCAGTAAAAAAAAGCATGTCAAGTTGCACTAAAACATGTGTGAAACTGCAAGGCTGCGAAAGGTAAACCGCGTTATAGTAAGGGACCCTGTACCTATATATGAACTATATTTTCTAGTGCGGGTTTACAATCATGATACAAACATAAAAATATTTACTTATTTTGATTATTATTCTCTTTACTAATATATGTCAAATTATTTCATTAAACAATCTTCTCCATTTTAATATAGAAGACACCATTACATTTTGGCTCAAGGTCCTACTGAATGCCGAACCACACATTTACCAATTCCATCAAACAGATTTAACTTCTGTTTCTTCATTCCCTGGTAGTCAAAAGTAAAGCACCTTCAGAAAAAAAGGCTCTGCAGCATCTGTTCATGCTGAAAGATAGTGTTATATTTTCCATATCCCAACAGCTTTCTATAGTGTCACGAGAGAGTAACAAGACGTGACACTGTGCTAGAACTGGAAGTCAGGAAATTGGCTGGAGTGATGTCTACCTGAGCCCGAATGCCATCAAACCACTCAAAGTCATACCAAGGCAAACAACATAGAAACTTTTGCATTTATTCATGAGGAGCTGGAGGTGGAGGGCAATTGTCTGTGTTTACGGCGAGCGGGTCGCACTCTTTCATATAACGCATACGCCTCTGCCGTTCATACATTTACACCTTGACTAGCGATTAACTTTTCTTTATCCTTCAAAGGCACACGGCAACATCTCAGGAAAGTTATCGCCATCGTCCAAATGTTAATACTAATGGTCTCAAAACTCCTTGATGGGGTACAAGAAGTAGACTCTTTCCTCTGTAATATATGGTTGCGCAAAGCGTGCTGTATTTCTCCATCTGTCTTTCTGCGCCTTGTTCCAGCGAAGTCCCCTTTCACTCTGTGAGGGATTTTCTCTGGCGCCATGCATATTCATGAGCTGCCCATTTTCTGGGCCTATAGGGAGAGAGTGCGTTTTATTGCCAGCTTCACGCTGAATTCTGTTTGGGTTTGCCTAATTCGTGATCTCCCAGCACGGCCACATGCTGTCAGATGAAGGCCCAAAGTTAACTAGGGGCTGTTCGTTCACTCTATTGGTTTGGTGATTATGGTTAAAAAAACTTTTATTTTTGGTTGGACACTTCAGTTAAGTTCAGTCAATTTTTGCATTTTATTTAGGAGGGACATTGGACATTAATAAACATTACTGTAAATGATGTAGCAGAGTTAGCCAAAGGCAGTTTTTCATCTGTAATCCCCGGACAAAAAGTTAAATGATTAACATTAGGGATACACTGATCTGCACTAGCCAAGAAAAACATGAACTATTTTTATGTCATGGCCAGCAGCTGATAAATGGCAGATGTTGAAATTTTATTTTACTTTTGTCTATATAAATAGAAAATAAAACTCTAAAACTTAAATCATATGGGCATTACAATATATTCCAGCAATTAGAACGTTTGATTTATTTAAATTGTAATATAATATAATATAATATAATATAATATAATATAATATAATATAATATAATATAATATAATATAATATAATATTGTCACAATCACTAGTGATCTAATCCTTCTAAATCGCTGGTAAACACGCAGATCGCTAATGGACTACAAATTCGCCATTACATGTGCTGCATCCCAATTTACATACTTGTACTACGCCCTAAAAGTATGTACTGTTTTTTGTAAAGGAAATGTATATACATTTGAGTGTGTAACAGAAGAGTATGCAAGCTTTAGGACATACTACTTCCTCGTTAACAGATCGTTATGTTGCTTAGTTACGAGCCCTGTCAATCATCCACACATCATCCTTTTGGCCATATGAGAAATGGTTGTGCCCAACTGAGCCTGGTTTCTCGCGAGGTTTTTTTTCCTTCACTTTCGTCAATTGGTGAAGTTTTTTTTCCTCGCTGCTGTCGCCACTGGCTTGCATAGTTCAGGACTTGTAGAGCTGCGAATCAATGGATTACTGTTCAGTGTTTGGACTCTCAGCAGTGAATATTAAAACACACTTAAACTCTGAAAACTGAACTGATCCTTTGTTTATTCACTATAATCTTCTATGTGAAGCTGCTTTAACATAATCTACATTGTAAAAGTGCTATACAAATAAAGATGAATTGAATTTCTTACATTTTTAATTTCCTACCTTACTGGGGAAGCAGCAGCAGGATAATCTGGCATCACGAGTCTTTCATGCAGAGAAATCACCTCAGGTTTTTGGATAAATATGCATTTAGACGTATGCATCCAAATACATCTTTATATAAGTACAAACATCTTTACCAGAAGCCTCTCTTTGATGGGTTGGTCTTGCGCATCCACCAAGTTTGTAGTTTATTTACATTTTTCACTCGCGTTTGTAGTTGTAATCAAATCCACGTCGAATGCACAATGTATTGTGGGCAATATCAGTGATTAGAGTATAGACAGTTCTACAATTTTTACCATCCGAGTACCTTTGGCATACTCTTTTCAACATACTAGGATTTGGGACATACTAGTTCTATTTTCAAATACTATTTAGGACGGATAGTATGTGAATTGGGATGCAGCAATGGACTACAAATACTGTCATGAACCACACACACCTGTTCCTGTTCATCTGTGATTACACACTCAGCTGGAGCTGCTCATGTACTGATTACACCACACATATATACAGCTCACTTCTACACTCTTATTGCTGAGTTTTGTTTAACTGTCTGTAAACATTATGGTGTATTTTTGTCTTGCCTTGTCATTCCGTTGCTGACCTTTGCCTGGTTTTATTGTTTATTCTGCCTTCTGCCTATAATGACCATATACCTGTTTATGACTACGTTTTTTGGATGATCTGTATGTACCCATTTGCCCGTGTTGACTGTTGCCTGCCTGACCATTCTTGTTAATAAACCTGTGTTTGGATCTGCGCTCCTTTTTCAGCGTCCCCTTCACATTATAGATATAATATAATATAATATGATATAACATGATATAATATAATATAATATAATATAATATAATATAATATAATATAATATAATATAATATAATATAATATAATATAATATAATATAGGGTGACATGGTGGCACAGTGGGTAGCACCATCACCTCACAGCAAGAAGGTCGCTGGTTCAAGCCTCTGCTGGGCCATTTAGCATTTCTGTGTGACGTTTGCATGTTCTCCCTGTGTTCGCGTAATAAAGAGACTAAGCCAAAAAGAAAATGAATGAATATATAATATAATATAATATAATATAATATAATATAATATAATATAATATAATATAATATAATATAGCATTAGTATACATTAGTAAATGTTAGATAGTGTTTTTGCAAACACGAACAAACAATGAACAAAACTTTTATTACAGTATTTATTCATATTTAACAATGTTAGTTAATGAAAACATTGTTGTTTATTTTTAGTTCATGTTAACTCACAGTACATTAACTAACAAACATAATTTTTTTATTAATGATTAGTAAAAAATATTGAAATATTAATACTGTACAAGTATTGTTTATTTCCCTTTACTGGGTTGCAGCTGAAAGGATATCCGCTGCGTAAAACATACGCTGGAATAGTTGACGGTTCATTCTGCTGAAAATGAATGAATGAAGTATTGTTAACATTAAGTGGGATAATATAAAATAATATAATATCTTATTGTCTATATTAATAGAAATAAAACTAAAAACTTAAATCAAACGTTCTAATTACTGGAATATACTGTAATGCCCATATGATTTATTTCAATCGTAATAATATAATATAATATAATATAATATAATATAATATAATATAATATAATATAATATAATATAATATAATATAATAATCTTAATTTTCCGCATCGACTAAGTGAATTGTAACATGAAAATAATTATCCGTTTATTAGCTTTAACCAAAATGTTATATATTTCTAAAGCCCATTAGATTTGGTCACATTAGCAAAGTTTTGTCACTTAGATGACCGAAAATGAGACCAAACTTAAGTTTGCTTAAAATTTTTAAACAACTTGTCAAAGTGAAGTGTGAGTATCAATGTGAAGTTCTGAATACATTGTGGGTGATTCATGCATGAAAATTGTGAGTAAGACCATCACATTGCTCCTCTCATGTTGCATTTGTTGAAATTAGTTAAAATATGGGGACTATTAGCCATATATAAATAATTAAGTACAGTACAGATGCCATGACATCTCATCAGGTATTAAAAACCAACTACGGGTGCTGACCAACGTGAACTAGTATACGCTTCCTCCCCTAGCTGCTCATAAATATGAAATGTTTCCCTGGATTCCCAGACTCATACCTATCGTCTCGGGTCCCTTGAGTGCTCTAAGAAAGAGTGTCGAGACTGTAGGTGAGTGCAGCGGTCAACTCTTTCATTACAGAGCATGGCGATGGCTTACATAGAAACAAGATGACAAAATGATCCATTCCTTCCTCCGCAGCCAAGTCCATTGCGCTCTTCCTTTAGTCCTGGCTTTGGGTTATACGGATCCCCTGAGCCCATGTCATTTGTAAAGCCCACCGAGCTGGCATGAAGGTAATTCAGTTCACTGAATCATGGAATCGATGATGTGTCACACGCAAACTTCCTGTTATAAACTCTTTCTTGCACTTTTCATCATCCGAGCAGCAGCAGAAATGACTTTTGCTGTAGCGCGGGCCCGACATCAATCCCATGGTTCATCCCGCAGACTCTTAACTTGAGCAGATTGAGCAAGTATCCGCGTCTGATCCGAGGGCAGGTGTGCAGGTTTGATGGCGAAACATGGATAGTTTCTTTGAATATCCCTCCGTTTTATCAAAGTAATTCAAGTTGGGCTTTAAGAACACTTGAAGCGTGTTGCATAACAGCAGCGTTTGGCACGGTGTTTGCTCTGAGAGTACTTGGGGAAAGAAAAAATGTTGATATTCGCCTGCTGTGCTAGCTCGCTTTCAGCACACACACACACAAATTAACAAAAGCATCCTAAGATAATACTGACTGTTAACGTTAACATTATGGCTGTTTAATGCGTTACTGTCTGTTGTGGTTTTGATTGACATTTACTGAGTAATTAGCTTGTCAGTGTAAGCGATGATTATATGGCGAGTGCTGACAATTACCACATTCAGAGCTTTTAGATATAAAGCGAGTAGAAGGACTGCTGGTGCACATACATGTTGAGCGTCTCTGCATGAACAGCGATGTTTTATTAAGCTGAATTCCATTTCACAAGGCCAATGTCTTTTTCTCCCCATGAAATGGTGGGTTTGTATTACAGTGAGAAGATGATTAATATTATTTTGTCTTTGATATGTATTTATAATGAACAAACAACATGTTGTTCATAAATATATTATTGATGCTGTTCATTCAATTGGAGCTGTTTGTAACTGGACATTTCTTGAAATCCTTATACAGCTTTGGTTAATGTATGCTATTTATTTTGCTTGTGCAGAAATATTTAAATACTCTTATTGTTCAATTTGTAGTAGTTTTATAGTAATTTAGTTTTTAATTTGGAAAATTTTGTATGCTTTATATAAGCGGTTTATTTTTCAGTCTTTTAAAGTCCTGTGAAATTAAAATACAATTTTTGAGTTAGTTTCAGTCTGATAGTTTAAAGAATATCTAAAACCCAGGCTCGTTCTAAAATCGTAGCCCAATATACTTTTCTGGAGAGTGGCAAATACGTCCCTGCAGCTACTTTTTTGCTGTTTTTGGTTGTGTATTCACCAGAGGCCGCTGTGTACACTATGTGAGATCTCATTGTGATCTCATTGAGATTTCTCTTGCAGGTATCATTCGTGCCTGCTGTTCTTGTGTAAATCCACCAGAGGCTGCTGTTGACTGACTGACTGACTGACCGACCGGTTCCCCCACCAACCGCCTTCCCTAAACCCAGCAGTGTTTTCAAAAGCAATCGTGAAAAAGAAAAGCCCCCTGATTTTTACCACGTTTTCAGATTTTACCACATTCTTACCCTGTCATTTACTTATTTATTTAATTTTTTGGCTTCTGTTTTCATCTTACCCGCTTTCTGCAACCGTTCTTTGCCCGACTCGAACTCTGTCATCGCGGTCAACTCCTCTCTGCATCTCAAGTTCGCCGATGTACGCTGCGAGCCACTGGACAAACTGGTAACAGTGGGACAGCGGGAAAGCCGTCCATATGGAGTTAAGTGGTCAGCTGCTAGCTACAAATAGAACAGCATCATACGCCCCCCGTAGCGTTCGTTTTAAAGATGAAATGCAGCCAAATGTACTTCTGGCTATATAATTCACGATCTCCAGAAATGTATATAGGGCTACATTTTCAGAATGAACCTATGTTGGATATCTTATAGATAGTGTGCCCCAAAATATGTGTTTATACAATATAAAACTGATATCCAAAACTTTGTCCACCTAAATGGATAAAAAACTAATTCACATCACCTCATACTTCAGTTTGTCATCAAATCCTGACCAATCAAATGCTCTCTAGTATCTGATATGCCCTGCCCCCTTCATGATGCTTCTCGTTTACTTTTAATTTGATTCGCTTGATCTCAACCACACTCATTGGCAGAGCCGTGATTAAAACGAAACTCTATTGGCTCAAAGTTATATAGAAAGGGAGGAGCTACTCTGTCCTACCCTTTCTTCTTTTTTCAATTGAGATTACGTCTTCACAGAAGCTTTAAAGGGATAGTTCACTCAAAAATGAAATCATTTCTTCTCCCTCATGTGGTTTTAAACCTTCGTGAGCTTCATGAGAAGATATTTTGAAGAATGCTGGTTGCTGGAACACGTTGACTTCCATAGCATGAAAAATATTACAATAGAAGTCAGCAAGCAGACTTTTTTAAAATATGTTCTTTGAATTGTCCCTTTAAGAAGTATAATACGGATATAAGAACTGTCCATTTAAGCAATACAATAAGAATGTTTTTTGTTGATAACCAAGTCAGCATATTAAAATGAGTTATGAAGCATAGTGTCACACAGAAAAGTTTAAACTGAAATAAGCAATTATAAAAATTCACAAAATCACAGTTTTTGCAGCGTTTTAGTTTTGGTTGAACAAGATTTTGTTCAACATTTTTCATTACGGCGCTTGTCAAAAATATCTTAAACCTTTATGCACTTATACTGCTTTGCAATTTGGAGTTAATCAGACTGATATGATGAAAGGCTCTTCTTTAAATAAAGGGAATGCTTCAAAGCATGTTAGTTTAATTTCAATGTTTAAAAAAAGCACTATGAAAGGTCAGCTTGTGATGGTTGCGTAATTTGGATAGCACACTTTCCTTGATTAAAATCGCATTTCATTTTTAAAACAGCTTCTTTTTCTTGTTTATTTCTTCTTTTTTGACCAAATCTCACACATCTGTGGGATATAATTTGGCAGTCGCCTAGCGAACAAGTCAATTTTTGAAAGTCACAAGAGCGGCCCCCAGATTCAAGAGTCCCATTAAAACATCTTCTCTCCCCCATTGTCTCTGTGAGAGCCCTTTGAGCTCAAATTGACAAAAAAAGAAGAAGAGGTATTAAATATTCATAGGCTAACACTCATTAGACGTATCGAAGGTGTCATTCAGAGGCAGGTCTATTTCTGGGATAAGAGCACTGTCTGCTGTTTGTTTCACTGGCCTGTCTCTCACAGTCTTCCTGCTCGAGCACCGGCACATCGCTGCACGTTTGATGTCGAGGAAACAGTCGCACAAGTTTTGCCAGCCTTCGCCTGGACTTGTCAGATTCAGAAGCACTGAAGGCTTGAAGAAGTATGCCGAGACCTCACATCTAGTGGCTGCAGATGACATGGAGAAAAGAAAGACTTGCACTGGCATTCAGCTCTTCTACTTCCTTTTCTGAATAAAGTAGACATGGTTTCATATGCAAAGCCGTTAATTTGCCGTTAATTTGTTCTGAAAGCAAAGAAGCTCTCTTGAACTCGACATATTTTCTTTTGTTGTCATTTCGAGCTCTATGATGCTCATTAGAGGCCTGTACGCAGTTTCTTGCTCACCTCTAGTCTCTTGTGAAACCTCGCTCAATGTGCAGGAATAGTGACCGCGAATATTCAAATGTGCAGTCTGTTCCCCTGGCACGTATATCTGAAGGCCTGCCACACTCCAATAGACGAACATATGTCTCTCAGCCGAGTCAAAGCTAATTGAATTAAAAGATGTCTCCGCAAACTGTGCAAATAACAGACTTGAAGCAAGCCAACATGAGCGAATCAGTGGTTGTAATTTTACAATAAGAAGCAACACGCTTTTGGGCTTTAAAATAAAGAATGTGGCTTCACTGTCACAGATGGCGAATATTTCTTTTTGTGGCATGTCTGTATAAGTTTGCCCAACAAGCAAAATGCAGTGACTGAGCCAACCCTGAAACTGAGAAAGGTAGATTCAGAGTTTGATCCGTTTTCACATGTTTTGTTTAAAAAAGCACATAAAAAAATTATCGAGCATTGTGTTCAAGCAAGACATGTCAGTCAAGCTTATATCAGCTGATAGTCATTTAGTTTTTAGAACAGAACCATACCACCAACGATGTAGCCAAAAATGGAAACTTTTAGACCACTTTAAATTAAGTGGTCTTAATTATTAGGTACTTACATTTAAATGAATCATTTAGTACAAAGTACTTATTATGTACATACATGTTTTTACATTGTACTTATGTTTTAAATAGGATCTGCTTATAATTACATCTGTATTTACATTTTTAATTACACTGTTGACCCATTCTTTACCTTAACTCAACCCTAAACCTACCTACAGAGGTTAACATTTCAATATGTTCCCTCTGCCACCATTCTTGCCATCACCGCGGCGGTAGTAAGTGCACTTGCAGTTTTTGACCGCTGGGTGGCGCTTTAACCATAAAATTTGGTTGCAGTGCACACATGAGGAGAAACTTCGGAGATTGTTACCTCAAAACGTGCGCACTCTACAAGATATGAAAACCATGGCACAGCACACACTACAAGATATTATTAAGATTATCGTGCCTGACGGAGCACGGTGGAGAAATTTGATTGCAGTATAACCTGCTTTATCAAAAATTATTATTTATTATAGGCTAGGTTACAAATATACCTAACCCTAACCAACTTTTATCACTTTGAAACAACAAACACTGTAGATCTCTCTACAGAATGGGCCATTTATATGGATACACCTTAATAAACTTATTGGGAATTTCACTAGAAAAACAATGGTGTGCTTGGTTTTAACGTAACTTTATTCTTTCATGAGTTATTTACAAGCCCCCTCACATATACTAATGTGCCACAAACAGGACGCTAATATCACCAACCGTTCCCATTTTATTAAGGTGTATCCATATAAATGGCCCACCCTGTATATTTAGGCTAAAACACTGCTTTATTTATTTATTTACTTACTTATCTTTGTACTTTTATTTTAGTTGTCTTTTATTTCTTCAATTTTACTTTCCAAAATGAAACCTTATTTCACTTAAGTTTACAATGATAATAAAGTTTGTTTACAAGATTTAATATTAATGAAGGAATTATAACGCTTTGTTTCATTATTTCATCTTCATTTACAAGTAGCAGGGTATTTACAGCTACTGTATATTTCTGTCCGTTCCCATCTCGTCTCTTTGTGCACCCTGGCGGCATAGTCGCAAATTGCTCTTACACCTAAAAACATGTTCTTAATCCTTTAGTGTGGTGGCAGTAATGGTCGTTTTGAAGTGTCACCCACTGTATACCCCCAGACCTGTCCCTAACCCTATATTTACCCCACTTCAAGAGCACTAGATATGTTGTGCAATACTAAATGAACATAATAAGTACACTGTTTTTTTTCTGGTGTAAATACATACTAATTAGGCCACTTAATATAAAGTGGGACCAAAATTGGTTTCTCTTGCATTTTAAAATTGATCCACGTTTATACATTCATGAAAACTACCAAAAACGCTGCGTCACGAATGCCAGACCAGCATTTGGTGCTGTCATCTTGTTAGTAAACAGTACCTGCAGAGAAATGACAACTTGCTGTTGGCGCCTCAGTGCTGATGTGTATGTAGAATTTGTTGTGTATGTAAGATGCGTCTCTGCTGTTGGTTTTAATGCAAAGTAAGTCCACACTTTGCTTATGAAGCATTAGCAAACGCTTGAGCAACAACACTATGATTGTATTCATGCTCGCCTTTAATCTACACCTCCCGAAACATGTACTATGTAGATGCATCATGTCATCATTTTCAAAGACTTCGGGTTTTTACACAGACATGGCAATGGTGGCATTTTCAAGAAACCTATTTTCAGTCACAAAAACACTGTTATCATGTAAACTAACAGGCAAAACGCATCAGAAGTTTTCAGTTTTTGGCTAAAAACACTGTCATGTAAATGGCCATTTAATATACCACTATATATCTGACATTATTGTGTAATATTGTGTATAAACTTGATGTAATGTGATTAGATGCCAGCAACAAGCAGCTGTCTCTCCATAACTGAAAAAAATAAATACAGAAAACTCTTATCAAAATTCACAGCCAATCATAACGATTATATGGGTGGAGCTATTTATGCACTGAACTTGCAAAGAAATGAATGTGTGTATAAATGAATTCATGAATACTGAACTATTTTAAACCACACACTGATTTATTGGTACTATAATCATCAAGCAATGCACTTTGTTGTTTAAAGTTTTAACGTTCCTGTTTTCTTTACCTTATTTTCAAGATCTGAAGTATTATTTGTTGTTGTGTTTGGTTTTGCTATACAAGTCTAACGAAACTATATAAAAGTATTGTTCATAAAATGTATAAAATTCATATTAGACATGTTTAACATTAAATAATGTAAAGACAGCACATTAATAATAACCTTTATTTAACCAGGTAAGTCAATTGAGAACCAGTTCTCATTTACAGTGACAACCTGGCCAAGAGGCAACAACAAAAAAAAACCAATGAATTAAATAAATTAATCAAAAATAATGATTAAGTATACATAATGAATAACTAGTTTGAGTAACGCAACTTATTTCATATGAATCGTTTTACCACTTTAAAGTAATCTGAGATGTTTCATTGGCTTTGAGTTAAATTAACTTTTTATTTCAGTTATTCAAGCAATTTAACTGAAAGTGGGCTGAGGATGTCTTTTTCAAGCATGCTTTGCCATGGCACTCTAAAGGAGGGTTACTGCAAAAAAATCAGCTTTATCTGATTCTCTTCATGATTAATGTTGAGTGGGACATTTAGTAGAATGTTAAATGTTTTTACAATACTGATTACATTTTTTGATTATTATACTGATTGGATTTTGATGAATTGTTTTGTAATCTTATTGCATCTGATTAGGACAAGATGTGATGACGTAAATATTCAGCATTCATTTTTTTGCAAGTACTGTATAGGTCACACTCATTTTCAGGAATAGTCAACAGAGAAAGCTACTTCTGTGTGAGTTTGTGTGTTTTGGACAAAGGAAATATTTATTATCTTTCCCAGTTTCTGTCAACTCACTTTTAACTAAACTGTACTATATTGTTACTGTGCTAAGTAGGAAGGTTTAGATTTTGGACATCTTACAAGCTCTTTAAAAACTTTGTAGGCAGCAATTAAATATTTAAATATGTTGTATAACATTGTCTGGAACTCTGTCTAGTTATATAAAGAAAGAATGAATAAGTATGTAAGATTGCCTCTAGTGAATACTGATTGAGTTTCTGATGACTCAGCATTTTTTCCAGTTTACGGTATGGCTGAAAGAGTAAAATCCCTCGGCTGCTCATGTTCTCTGTTGCACCTTGTGATTTCAGTGAGCTGTCATGATCGACAGGATGATTTCGGTTGCTCGTCTCTCTTTCCACACTAACAACTGCTTTCATTTGCTCTATGAGAGAGTCTGCTGACATTGTGCTAACTCTTCGTTACTATGGAAACCGATACATTGGATATTAAAGGTGATGTCTGAGTAACTGGATCAGATTTCATTAAGGCCAGTCCTAAAATGTGAACAAAGTCGGGCTGCTTCCAAAAGCTTATAGGTGGCTGGCTTGTTGCCTCGCTGCCCTATCAAAGAGTGACTCTGGTAGCAATATTACTGCAGGATGGCACCTCATAAAACTGATTTCAGACAGACAACGTAATGATTTAACAATGTACAACAAAATACAGAGTGCTTTGGTGATAAGTAAGGGAATATATGATTACATTAATAAATTGTCTCATGAAATGCCATCAAAACTGGAAAAATGTTGGTCAAAAACTTACAAATCCCACAATTATGTAACTTATGTGAAAATGTAAGGCAGTAAAGCATATCTTTTAGTGTTTACCGGACAATCAAAATCATGAATTAACAGCCCCGAAGTATACACATATATTATACACTACCTGACAAAAGTCTTGTCATCAATCCCAGTTGTAAGAGCAACAAATTATATCTTGACTTCTTGTTGATCATTTGGAAAAGTGGCAGATGGTTTCTCATGAATCATCTGTTGAACTGTGTCCCAATCATCACAAATACTGCTGAAATCCCTGCATGGACCCAAGATTCTCACAAAAATCAGTCAAGTTTGGTGAAGGAAAAATCATGGTTTGGGGTTACATTCAGTATGGGGGTGTGCAAGAAATCTGCAAAGTGGATGGCAACATCAACAGCCTGAGGTATCAGGACATTTATGTCGCCCATTACATTACAAACCACAGAAGAGGGTGAATTCTTTAGCAGGATAACACTGTTACTCATACTTCAGCCTCCACATCAAAGTTCCTGAAAGCAAAAAAGGTCAAGGTGCTCCAGGATTGGCCAGCCTAGCCACCAGAAATAAACATTATTTAGCATGTCTAGGGTAAGATAAAGGAGGAGGCGTTGAAAATGAATCCAAAGAATCTTGATGAACTCTGGGAGTCCTGCAAGAACGCTTTCTTTGCCATTAAAGATGACTTTATTAATAAGTTATTTGAGCCATTGCAGAGATGTATGGATGCAGTCGTCCAAGCTCATATTGAGTCATACACAATATTAATTCTTCTTCCACTGCATGACTTTATATTCTATACTGCACATTATTTCTGTTTTGTGACAAGACTTTTGATATTTCTGTTATGTGACTAGACTTGGATAGACGACAAGAGTTTTGTCAGGTAGTGTACATATATATATAAACAGTTGAAGTCAGATATATAATGAAGTCATTATTAGCCCCCCAGTTAAATTCTTCCCCAAGTTCTGTTTAATGGAGAGAAGTTTTTTTTTCAACTCATTTCTAAACACAAAAGTTAATAACTCATTTCTAATAACTGATTTATTTTATCTTTGTCATGATGACAGTAAATAATATTTGACTAGATATATTTCAAGACACTTCTATACAGCTTTAAGTGACATTTAAAGGCTTAACCAGGTTAATTAGGTTAACTAGGCAGGTTAGGGTAATTAGACAAGTTATTGTATAATGATGGTTTGTTCTGTAGACAGTCGGAAAAAAAATCTAGCTTAAGGGGGCTAATAATTTTGACCTTAAAATGGATTTTGAAAAATTTAAAGCTGATTTCTAGCTGCAATAAAATAAATAAGACTTTCTCCAGAAGAAAAAATATTATCAGACATACTGTGAAAATTTCATTGCTATGTTAAACATCATTTGGGAAAAATCAAAGGAAAAAAAAAATCAAAGGAGAGCTAATAATTCTGACTTCAACTGTATATACATAATATGATTTTTCTTTTCATGAACTATTCAAGCTAAAACTTTCTGAGGTGTCCTGACCTGGCCTAACCCATGTCTTCAACTTTGAATCTCCAACCCACACTTCATCTGCTGGCTGTTGATCAGTGATCTACATGGCCATGGGAGCCAAAGGCAGGATGTGTGCTCAGATACCATTAGATCATTTGTCCCCAAACAGGAACATTGGTGACGCACCTGCTCTTTGACCCAGCGATTGGTCACTTTTCAGAGCCACTTCCTGTGGGCTCCTCTGTTTTCAATCACAGCAACAGAACAGAAGGTGTTTTTCGGCCAGTGAGCAGCCAGGAAACAGCTAAAGTCAACACTATCCCCATGTCCTCATCTGGATGCTCTCTATTACTTTGGCCCGTATGATAGAGTCCTCTGGGCATCAGCGAGAGTTTTGTGTGATGTTTCCAGTCTTGTACATGAGCTTCGGCGCAGGAGTGGAAGGCAGGGATGTGATGTAGTAATTAATGAGGCTGGAGAGAGGGGTCGTGGCGGGTGTCGCGGGGCCACCCTACGGCCAAAACACTAATACAGTATTCAATTAAGAGCTTCGCTGTGCTCTGACAGGATCCCAGCAGGGGGCTGACATTGCTCTAACCAGACACTTACATGCCTTGGAATTAGGTGCAAAAATAATAGGGAGCAAAAATTCGCAGCTGATGAATGAACTGACCGCTGGAATATGCAACTGACCTGAGGCTGATTCTAATTTCACCTCAGTCCGTTGCTGGGAAATTCAGATTTTATTCTAGGGTTTGGAGTAATTTATTTATTTTTGAATGACTTGTACAAATTCCTCTGCCTTCCAAAAGCTTGGTCTTTTGCTGTCTCGTTCCGTTCCGGCTTTTGTGTGTCTACATTCTGGTTGACTTTGCTGCTTATTCTAGCGATGGTGTAACAAGACTGAACTGTAAACTGTTTTGTATTTGATTGACACCTATGTGTTTCGTATTGTGTTAACATTTTAGCACATTTTTGAAAATTTTACACAGGAAAAGACTAATGTTGAAGCAAGTAAATGCTTTATATTTAATGAGAATTTCTTAAGATTAAATTATTATTTTGATTAGATACAGAAATTAGTTTTTACTGTTATTTGTTACATTTATTTGAAACAACCATGGGCGACGCAGTGGCGCAGTAGGTAGTGCTGTTGCCTCACAGCAAGAAGGTCGCTGGTTTGAGCCTCAGCTGGGTCAGTTGCCGTTTCTGTGGGGAATTTTGCATGTTCTCCCTGCGTTCGCATGGGTTTACTACAGGTGCTCCGGTTTCTCCCTCAGTCCAAAGACATGCGGTACAGGTGAATTGGGTAAGCTAAATTGTCCATAGTGTATGAGTGTGAATGCGTGTGTATGGATGGTTCCCAGAGATGGGTTGCAGCTGGAAAGGCATCCACTGCGTAAAACGTGCTAGATAAGTTTGGCGGTTCATTCTGCTGTTGCGACCCCAGATTAATAAAGGGACTAAGCCGAAAAGAAAATGAATGAATGAAACAACCATACCAATATTGAAATATTTTAATTCTTTTCTAGCAAAGTTCAAATTTACAGTTCAATAGAATGAGGTTGGAAACCAACAAACAACTTAAATAAATAAATAAACATGGCTGGCTGTAGACTAAACATAAAACTGAAACCAAACAGAGTGTCCAGGCCTGGACCTTTCTTGTGTTTCTACGTTGTCACTCTTTTATGATTCCAAAGCTCCTCTGCGAGGGACTCTGGAACGGTGTGGCTCAAACAGTCCCACCCCACTCGTTACATATTTATTTTTACAATCATTTATTACATTTATTTTAGACGATTACAACATTATTTATATTATCAAGCAACAACTATTTGTTTTACATTTAATAGACAGTTACACATTTTTAAAAAAATATTAATATTTACATTTATTTAAGATTTTTAATCAATTTTTATTCAATAGGCAAATAACAAACTGGCCAGCACATTCAACTTTCATCAGTCAGAATTTGGCCATTTTTTCTAGCTTTTACTTGGAAAGAAAAGAACATTTAAAAACTTGATGGATAACAACAAAAGCCTAATAAGTATTAATATGGACAGCTTTTGGTGCCTCACAACTTTTTATTGGTCACTTTTCTTTCAAGAATAAGGTCCAAGATTTAGAATAAAAATTATTTATAAAATGTTTTTTCTATAACAACAATAAAGTAAAAGTTGACTTTACTTGCATCAGATTTGCATCAGATTGATTATTTTGATAATTTATGATGGCATAGCAGTCAAAATAGGACTAATGAGATCTTGTATGGGACTAATACTGGACCTATGTTGGTAGGGGGTTGGGGGGTCCTTCGAACTACCTGAACCCTCCCTGGCTAGGCCTGTCACAATAATCAATATATCGACTTATCGCACAACACATGGGCATGACCTCAATTGTTTTTGGTGATGCAATATATATATTGCTCATACATAAAAACAATTCTAAAAACAATACAATTCTAGCAACATTTGGGAACCTCTCTATTGGAGGTGTCAGTGTCAGTATGGTTAAAAATACACTCTAGTATTTACTATAAATTACTAAAGTATATTTTCATGTGGGTGTCTGACAACTGAAAATAGATCTGGTAAGAGATATCGCAGGCTCTGTTACTTTTTACCTTTAACATTTTTGTTAACATTTATTATTATTTATTTAGGATATGCGTTTTCACATTCTGAATTATTAAATTGTTTAAATTATTATAATTAAATAAAATATTCTTAGGAATAAAATTCTATGTGTTCTATGGAAGAGTGTACTTGCATTGTAATGATATTATATTGTCATTCTGGTATTATATAATGAGTGGCATAAAATGGTCTTAAAATAACAATAAAATAATTTATCGCAATATACTTTGGTGCAAAAATATCATATGACAAAATACACATCGTGACAGGCCTAATAAATTAATATATAAATGAATACATACATATATACATACAGTTCTAAACCTAAATTTTATTAGAAACGTCTGTTTTGAATATTGTTGTGAGCATTTCATTGCGACACAAGTTAAAAGGCATGCTCTCTTGTGCTTTGTGAAGCTCTCATCATCATCACCTCATTGTCCTTTTGCCTCACACTCCTCTGCAGTGGTTTAATCATTTTCCAGGTCTGCTGATGAAGACCAAAGCCATCTGTGCTTTATTCATCTGCTCATTTCACAGCGCCAATTCAAATCGCCAAGCACCAAAACATCACCATCACATTCCTGTACGCCACAGGTCCCGTAGAGAAGAGCTGCTTTAGGTAGAGGCCAAACAGCAGCTGTGTGTCTGGCAGGCCGCTGTCCCGTAATATCATCCATGGGGAGCTGACAGCTCAGATCATCCGTCACGCAGGTGGCTTTCTGAGACCACCTGACAGAGAGGAGCACTCATTTCAGCAGGAGATTAAAACATCCCTCTGATCCTACTCAACCGGACACCTTCACTACCCAAGTCAAGAGTTACAATTCTTTCAATGTTTGAAATTTTTTTTTTTCTATTGTTTTGGCATCATTCTGTCAGAGTCTAGAGGATGAGGCTGCTTTCGAGAAAATAAGAACGTGCATATCATTGTTTTGACTTAAAGCAACACTATGCAAATTTTCTCACTGCTCCCCCTTGTGGTTACTAAGTGCCATTGTTAATTACCAGTGTCATAAAGCTATCGTTGCACTTTACAGTGAGCGGCGCAACTTATATGATTTGTTGACTAACCTGACAGAAATGGTGGGTGTATAAACTGACATTTCATTCTGAAAACATGTCCACTAACTAGGTAAAATAGCCTGTGTTACACTACACTATGTTCAACAAATATCATCACCCAATGGCCAGTTGTCTCTTTTAGCTTGTTTCATTAAGCGTTAGTGTGTTCTTGTAAAAAACTAACAGACAAAGGGGTGGTGTTAACAAAAGTGTGGCTAAAGCTGTGAAATTGACTTCAAGAGTTGGACCACCAATCCAAACGTGGAGGCAAAAGTTCAGACTTTGATCGAAGATTACTAAAACAAATATATTTATTAGAAACAGTGTCCTCGTAATAAATATTTAGGGTCATAATTTAGCTGTTTTTAGCTGAAATTCTTCTTGTTTTGTCTTATTTTAAAGAAAAGTATATGGATATGGGAGACAACTTCTGCAATGCAATGCAATGCAATGCAATGCAATGAAATGAAATAAAATAAAATAAAATAAAATAAAATAAAATAAAATAAAATAAAATAAAATAAAATAAAATAAAATAAAATAAAATAAAAGTGACTTTAGTCTCAAATTCAGACTTTTTCCCTTGAAATTGCAAGTTGATATCTTGCTATTGCTTTGTTTTTGTTTTGTTTTTTTTTAAATAGTGAGTTTATATATTGAGGTTTATTGCAATTTAGACCTGGAATTGTGAGATGTCAACTTTATAAACTTAGAACATTTAATTCTGAGGGGAAAAAAGACCCACACAATATGTTTATATTTGACTTTATAACTCAAAATTGCCTATTTTTCCATGAAAAGATGAAATTATGAGATATAAACCTGCTGAATAAAAAATAAATACATAACTGACCTTTTCCTGAAATTGTGAGAATTGTAAAATTGTGTTTTTTAATAACTTAAAAGTCCAGTTTTGAGAAAACAACATTATTTTCTTAAAAGTGTGGCTTTATATGTCACAAATCTAACTTTATAATTTGCAAATGTCTTACTAAGTTAGAAATGCTAAATACAAACTTACAGTTTTGATAAATAAAGTGAGAACTGCAAACTGAACTGTAAATCATGCAATTCTAGGAAAAAAAATAGGCAGTCTTATTTTTACTGCACCATTGTCTTGAATTTTTTTTTGAATTGGCAGTCTTTGTGTCACGATCACCAGCAATCTAATCTTCATAACCTTCAGAACATTCACATTTACACTAACTACAATCCTGTCTCAAAATGAACTACAAGTCCTGCCATGCAACACACACACACACCTGCTCCAAGTCTCCATTGATTACACTCTTAATCTGATGCTGCTCAAGTACTGATTACACACACATATATATGGCTCACTTTGAGAATCTCATTGCTGAGTCTTGTTAGGTTAACACCCTGTAACATTACAAAGCGTTCTCTGATTGTTTTCACATTCCGACCCTTGCTTTGTTTTATCGTTTACCCTGTCTACCGCTTGTACTGACCATCTGCCTGTTGCCTGACGACGCCTCCGAATTGCCTTGTTTGTACCCGTTTGCGCATGTTGTTGATCGTTGCCTGTCAAACCATGATTCTGTATAAAACCTGCATAAGGATCGTTACTTTGTTGCCACTTGTCCCTCCGTGGTGACAATACAGTTATGTACAATCTAAATCAATTATGAATCAAATTGCTAGTTTATATCATGCATTTCTGATTAAAATAAAGTCAGAATTTTAAGTTATAATATGGAGTTCTGTGAAAAAAAGTTTGCAAACAATGTCTACTTCGCCCTTTTTGGTTTCTAACACACTTCCAATTGCAAAAGACTGCAATCTTATCAATCAGAGCAGAGGTGACTTATGGAAAGGAGTGGTTTAGAGAGAGCTAATTCTTGAAGAATCCATTTCATGTGCTGTGAGAAGTTTCATTTTGCATTTCCTCGGGGACTAATTCCTTATAAATACTTACTAATCTGGAATATTTCAATTCGAGAAGTTTGTTGGCACCTCAGGTCAAATGAATTAGAGCCATGGAAACAGTATGCCATTCAGAAGGAAAATTAATTGCTTTTTTGGAAAGCTCAAATTGGAGAAAAAAAAAAAAAATCAGTGCAGACCAGAAAATCTGATAAAACGGCAAGCTTTCATTACTAATGGGCATAAATGGAATCCTTACTTTTAAAGGAGAGTTGCTTTAATAGAAAGTACTTTTATTAATTAGTAACTTTTAATAATTTCATTAGTAATTGACCACTCTTTGGTTCATTCAGACGTGGAAGACTGTATTTCATTCGTGTCAGTAGAAGCCCAAGAGCGCAATGGAGAAGTCATTTCTATCATTATTTCTGCTTTTTTTATTACAACAGTCCTAAAAGATTGTCAAGACTTTGAGCGACAGCGATGATTTCCATCAATTTTCAATAGCTAGCACACAATTTGAGAATGCAACAAAGGTAGAGGTGATAGGAGTTATTACATGTGCTTTAATAGATGTATATGTGCGCTGTGCATGTTCGCTTGGGCTGGAAGGTGTTTAAATATCTCGCTGGCATGGCAACAGCTCAGGGTAATTATAGAGTACTTTTGTCATTTCTCACCTCTGTCATCGAACGAATACGTGACTGGGGTCCGTAGCGCGAATCAATCAAGTAATCAGTTTTTAACTGACGAGAGTATGACTAATACAGTTCTTCTTTTCTATCGCCGTCTAAAGGAAGATTATGACGGAGGATGTCTATGATGACGGTAAATTGCTTTTCCAAAGTATAACATAATCATAACAGCTTATTTGGACAAAGTGCTTCGATTTCATGCTATTATTTTTGCCAGGTCTCACATTACGACCAGCAGGAATTACAGGTCATGCTTAATACCTAGCAGTTTGGCGGTCCAAATCACTCTTTTAGCTGGATAATAAGATGCGATATTCAGAAGAAAATTATGCTGTTCCTTCTTGCATTCATATACTGTGTAGTGGTTAGATATTAGTGCTGTGATGTTACTTGTAACTTGCAACTTGAATCGGAAAGCAGGCCGTAATTATTATTTATTATGTTTATTTAATCTATGTAATTTCTCATATTATTTTTCTCTTTTCATTTTCTTAGACGTGTGTCTTTAGTTTTATGCCTATATTGACAGTTGTAGCCCTTTTGGCACACAGAATAGAATGTAGAACTGAGTAGCTCAAAGGAACGTTCATTCATAATTGACAGCTTGATCAATACAAAAGGTTTGTCTTTGCACAGAGAAGTTAACCCTTATAGTGCTGTATTGTGGTTGTACCATCATGATATCAGATTGTACAGAATTGCAGTGGTAATCTGAGCTGAATGTTGGACCAAGCAGAACATAACTAGCTAAGTAAATACAACTGTCAGTCACTTTATTGGTGGTTTAGACTTTGCTGCTGCTGCAATAATATAACACACATTTCGATGAAAGCTTGTTTCTCTATTACAGTAAAATAAAAGACAAATACGAAATAGTCACACTGGGAGATATAAGGTTACATCGTGAAAAAGTGAAATAATACAAGTCTTTGGTCATGTGTCCATCATTTTTAACCAGCTGAAAATGCCAAAGCAGATCCTGAAAACAGTATATCCATAATAATGTTAGTAGTAGCTCATTTCACAGATATTGGGGAAAAATAATGTTAAGCAATCTATACACTAACCAGCCACTTTATTAGGTACACCTTACTAGTACCAAATTGCACCCCCTTTTGCCTTCAGAACTGCCTTAATCCTTCATGGTGCTGCAAACATTCCTGTGGTGACTGAGGAGGCCATTTGAGCACAGTAAACTCATTGTCATGTTCAAGAAACCAGTCTGAGATGATTCGCACTTTATGACATGGCACGTTATCCTGCTGGAAGTAGCCATTAGAAGATGGGTACACTGTGGTAATAAAGGGATGGACATGGTCAGCAACAATACTCAGGTAGGCTATGGTTTTGACACGATGCTCAATTGGAACTACTGGGCCCAAAGTAAAATATCCACACACGAAAATATCCCCCACTCCATTACACCACCAGCCTGAACTGTGGCTGATTAGAAATTTGCGTTAACGAGCAGTTGGACAGGTGTACCTAATAAAGTGGCCGGTGGGTGTATTTCTCCTTCATATTTCCATTGCTGTGGTTGTCAATGTTGATTGATCTATCTCTCCTGCCATCCATCATCCATCCACCCATCCATCATTCATTGTGCCATCATCCTTCCATCCATCTAAAAGGCTTGTGTATTTATGCACTGCTATAGGACAATGTTTCTTAACCCTGTTCCTGGAGGCACACCAACAGTCCATATTTTGGAGGTCTCCCTTATCTGACCCATTCATTTCAGGTTCTGGAGTCTCTTCTACCGTTCTGGGGTGCATTTCCCAAACAACGACGTAATTCACGGCTGAACTATCATAGTACGATGCATGGTTTGGGGAAAGAACTATGTAGTGACGAGTGTTTCCCAAAACGCAAAGTTTCTCTGTCGCAGATCCATCGCTTGAATCATGTTAGTAATAACGTAAAACGCCCATAATGACGCTTTAAACGGGGCAGAGGAACCACCTCTTTAGAGATGAACCCCAAATTATATTGGTTCACAAAAACACGCATTTAACCCAATGTTAGATTTGCTAAAAACATGCACTCGCTTTCCATATTAACTGAAATATATGTAAATGCCACATACAGAGCCTATGTTTCCTTTACAAATATTATTGAGAATGACATATCCTATTCTAAAACAAATCACTTACAAAAGCACATATTCACATATTCTAATATAATATATGAATCATATATGATTATGTAGATAATGGACTAATCATATGAATAAATAAATAATGAGGCTATTTATTATAAAATGATTTTTATTAAATATTAGGAAATGAAAAAATAATAATATTAATGATGATGATGATGAGTATTATTATTATTATTGAGTACATTATTGTTTATTTATTTATTTTTTAAAGTCTACTTTCACAATTTGACACTTGTAAACCACAGCAGAAACTTATAACCAGCAGGCCCATGTCATATACAGAACAGATACTTAATAAATAACCTACTATAAATGAAAAGAATTAACATATGCTTTTTGTTTTCACAAGCTTTGGAGACGTAACATAAATTCCGCTTTTAAATAAAAGGTTACCTATAGCTTTCGCCGTGAGGCTGTGTTCAAAAGCACATCAATGTTGTCAAAGTGGACTGCTAAGGGAGCACAATTGTAAACATGAAATTCGCTAAAACTGATCTGTAAAATAGTTTGAAAGCAAATTACATCTAAGGGAGATGACCTTAATGCTTTCTTATTTTTAATAATTCCAACTTTGAATGTTAGAATGTTCTAAATGAATAGGGCATAGGGGGATAACTGGGAATAGAACACAGCCAGGAACTATGTTTCTAACAACAGCTCCAGACGAGTGGTTGCGAGTTGCTCAAGTTTGCGACGCAGTTTGCGAATGTTCGTTGGAGCGACGGATTTGGAAAACGGCAAATCAACAAACTATTCTTGTAATGGCGGTTTTGGGAAACGCACTCCTTAGTTGATTCAGGTGTTTTTGATTGGGAAGAGGTTGAAAATGTGTACTGTACTGGTGTGCCTTCAGAAACAGGGTTGGGAAACACTGCTGTAGGAACATGTATTCATTTTTACACATACAAAGTGAATACAGCTAATAAGTTTGTCATTTCTAATTTAAGAAGCTTCACAAAAACACATCTCATCTTCTTTTGGGCTGTTAAAATAGTTGGGGCATAACGGAGGTGTTTTCAATCATGTCCTCCTGCCACCTAACATGCAGTCACTTGCTCTGCTGATCTACTGTATGTGGCTCGCTTGTATTCTCTCAGCAGACAAAACAATGGCTTTGGTTTGTTTGTCTCATATTTACTCTAGAGCTCAGGCTCCGCTGTGAGGGGATGGTTACGTTTCATATTTGTCATGGCCGGCTGAGAGCATGGAGCATATTGCAGGTGTAACTCAGAGCCCCTCCTTAGACAGATTGTTTCCCCTCATGACTGTGAGTTATTGCAAGGGACCGCATTTCTGTCAACAAGCCCAGCTCAGGGACCAACCAATCATAATCTAATCTTCTGAATGGGCTCAGTGTTGTGGGTGATTGAAATTGTTTATTGTACGTGGCACAACATTTCAAGTCCTGATTAAAAGAAAATATACACGGCGACTCTTATTGACCTGTGCACTTTTTAAGGCGTTCGAGAGCCAAAGGGCAAAAACGGAGATATTTCTCATAAGACAGCCCGCAGGCCAACATTATTGAAATGAACCGTTTGTGTAGGCAAGAGATCAGAGATGGAATTTTAATATTCGCATTTAGAAGGCAAAAATAAAAGCAGGCTGTGCCCTTAAACAGGTGTTTGTCTCTCTGTGTGTGAGTGCGTGTGTGTATTCAAAGTCAAACATGCACAGCTGTTTGCTTTCTCTGTGTCCACAATGATGAGAGGTTTAGCGCAGATTCTTTCAGGATGTGTCAGTTGTGTTCAGTATTGTGTGAACATCCCACACCGTGAACATGGGAAATCATCTTGGAAAAGTAATGCAGATTATTCATTTGCACAGAACACATGCAATGCTAAACAAGACGGATTTTCTGCTTTTGCTGGCTGTGTCAGGCCTGTAGTTGTACCTTTGCTGCTACTGGTTCCAACAAAAATATATGTAATTTTTTGAAAAAAAAAAAAAAAGTTTAAATAATGGGTCAAAACCAGCTAATTGTATATATGGAGATAGTAGAAGTAGATAACTAAATGCACTTTGATTACGAATGATTATTAAAAATAAAATATTTCAATGTGAAGTTTATGTACACATTGAGTACTATACAATAGGGTCGTCGCGATACTATTAATTCGTGTTACGATACGATACCAGCTGGTATTATATACCAAGACTATACCAAGTAAGATTGCTATACTGTAATTCATAACTCAAATTATAAAGAAAAATGTCAGTAATACTATATTTTACATGTTATAATAGGTCTTGAATTTAATTCATAATTCCCTTAATATTGAAAAAAGTATTATTTGCATGTCACTTCACCTGAATTCCATTCTTTTTGTTTATTTTTTAGATAATGGACCAACAACAAAATTCAATAAAATAAAGATATACATGAAATTTGTTACAAAAATAGCATTTTTCCAACAAAATTAGGCTATATGAAGTGGTCAAAAATTGTTTCAATGTTTCCTGTTGCAATTTGGGGTTTTCTATCTCTTGTTTTTATCAGGTAACACTGCAAAATAATTCAAAATTTCACTTTGTGAGTCGTTCTTTTTAAGAGATTGTCGCAGCACTAAATCAGATTGAGAGGAACAGAAATGAACTGATTCAGATGTGAGTTTAAAACGCCAGAAAACATCAGAAAACGTGCAACCTTATAGTGCTCCACTTAATAAAATGGTTTATTGTTGCACAAACGTGTGAGCATTTTAGTGAGTTTTCCACATCCAACATTATCTATTGTAGATAGACTTTTAATACCACTATTTACAAACTACAGTGGCACCGTCAGTATTTTATCACGATACTACCATAGTATCAGTAAACCGTGCAACCCTTCTATTCAAAGCAAATGTGGTTATCTAAATTAAATTGGACTTGAATAATATGATTATTCATTAATTTTCTTTCGGCTTAGTTTATTATTTATCAGGGGTTGCCACAATGGAATGAACCGCCAACTATACTGGCATGCATTTTACACAGGGGTCGCCCTTCCAGCCACAACTCAGTTCTGTTAAACACTCATTCACTGAGGCCAATTTTGTTTACGCAATTCACTTATACTGCATGTCTTTGGACTTTTGGGAAATTGGAGGAAATTCACACGCACACGGGAAGAACATCCAAACTCCACACAGAAATGCCGACTCAAACCAGCAAGCTTCTTGCTGTGAGGCAACAGTGCTAACGACCAAGCACCTGTGCCACCATAATATGATTAATTTGAATTAAATTATGAAGTATTTTTATACTATACAGTGCTTCCTACAGGTTTCAAATATACTTGCGGTGGTAGCTGGATTGAAACACACCTTTTACCCACGGCACATGGTTACCTACATGCAACAAAGTGATTTTTAACAATATTTTTTGTTTATTATACACTTACTTTTCAATGGGTGGAAGGTTTTTTTTTAATGACTGTTGAAATAAAAAAGAAATCCAGTATTTGTTTTACTTTTATTCTATTCAGGAGCCATGTGCTCCCACTGACAGATGAAATCTGCTGTTAACAATTTGTAAAGTATTGCCAAAGGATGACATGAAGGAATTAAAACATCTATGGACTAAAAAAAAAACTCTAAAATATATTATAATCACAAGAATAAAAAGTGTAGCTTATTTAAATAAGGCAAATGAGTTAATTAAGCATTTCTAACGGTGTGCATATATTTTGCAGCCAGTTTAGATGTAATTTCTTCCTCTCTGAGTAAATAGAAAAGTTTATCTGATTCGTTTAGATCAAATCAATAATTATATAATGTTTCTCTCAATCTTTCGGCTGTGCAGGCGCTTTCAGCTGCGAAGCCAAGCGAAAGTAAATCAGGCTTAAATAAAAATTACCACGGCTTAGAAAGCGAAACCAAAAGCCGAATCCCAGACATTTTCAGAGATTTAGAAACCCCGGACGAACGCATTTAAGTACCAAAAAGCCATGACTCTGTGGGTCTCTGCAGAGCCAGTGAGAATATCTGTGAGAGTGTTTACAGTTCTAGCACACACAATGAGAAGTAGTAAACGTGTAGGGTGAGAGGAGATTTTCCACTAGTTAAGCGATTGTGGATTTTGGCTATTGGGTAGATAGAAAATGAGCGTAAAAGTATGTACTGAGAAAAATTAAATGTGTGGGAAGCACAGTTATATATTTTATGTGATGTTTAATTGGTATAATATGACATGTACAGTACTGTTTATGTAAATAAATTTTATTTTGACTGGGTGCATGATACAGATTATTTTGGTAAATGTACACGTTCATTTGCAAAACAATTGGCATGGTTTTCCATGTGCATGGTGGAGCAAACCGTAATGCTGTTTCACTGTACAGGCCATTGAGAAGCATTTATCACTGGTAGGATCAACCAGGTTTACAGATGGGGACACGACGTGGGCGTCAACTTCAACGGGTCTCAACTTGTTCCTGTTGTTTGCTGTGCGTTTAACTGCAATCTGATGTTGTGAACCAACCTGTGTTACGTAAACATACGTTTATTGTGTAATCTATTAAAGGACGATCTCAACACAGGACATTGTAAACACAGACTGTAAGCTAAGGCAGATTTTGCTGAATTTTGGCATCAATGTTATGCGTGACCTTTGCAACCTGCATACTGTATGTCATGTGAGAAGTGTAATAAAACCGCCTCATGAACATGCATACAAGTGTTAGTTCAAGGTGAGCATTTGCTGCTAAAAATACCTAATGTTTTACTTTTTTCCACTAGAAATTGTCAACAACAGTTGTGAGAATTCATTTGAGAATTCGCTCGTGATGGCTACCATGCGTGCACACACATAGTGAACCGACAGAGCCTTCACAGCAGCAGGGGAGAGGTGCGCCAGACACTGAATCCAGCATAGGGATTCTCAGCCCTCCGCCACATTCTGTCTTTATAGTATGCACTGTGTTTGTCATAAAGTCATCTGTGCTCAATGCTCAGTTGTTGTATCAAACTCTGACTTTTTAATCTGACTCCGCTTCGTCACACAGCGCCTTCAGTTAGTTTCAAACTCACAGCAGTTTATCATAAACCTTTCATCGGTCATTTTCCCCGCAATTGACAGCAAGAACGAACATAAAAGCGCTGTGTGATTGACAAGCAGCATCCACATGCGTGAAAGAATGTAAAACACCAAATAGGATGAATTCATGCCACATTTTCTAAAGTAATACTATCCGTATTTAGCTTTTCGCTTGTACGGTGGCTATGAACTGTCAAAACACCTCTCAAAGGACATTATATATTCTATATATGTACATCACTGTAACACATTTTATTCAAGAACATTTGAGCTGGTTTTAGTTTATTTTCCTTTTACTCAAGATATATTTATTAAACTTGTTTGTTAATTAAGTGCCATTTTGTTATTTAACCAATTATTTTTATTCAATAGTCAAGTTGCATGTTAATTTGCTATGCGAAGAAAAGGAAATAATTTATTTTTGGCATGCTATAAAATCATGAATATAGGTCTATATAATCACCTTCCAATTTTGAAATTATAGTGTTGAGTAGTTCAAATTTTTATGAAGTTTTTAAATTAAAATCAGTTGCTCACTGTATAAAAATATAACATTTTGAAATAATCGGCCTATGTATATTAGCTATCGGCCTCCAAATCTTTAGAGTTATCAGTTATCAATATTGTCCAAAAAATCCATATCGGTGCATCCCTAATTTGAACCCATCTAATGTATTTTTGGCTATTATCAAAAATATTCCTGTGCAACATGCAATAGGGTATATGCAGAAGTATGTAGAAGGACTTTTAATTTTGCTGTAACCTGGGTCAAGAGCTTCCGGTGAACTGTACACTGTTACAAAATCAGCGCGTTTAAGGTGTTTTTTTTTTAAAATCAACGATCTTTACTGCCTGATTGATATACAATATAAAGTGGGTCTTCGCCATGTCTTTAAAATATGAACATTTATTTTACTTCAGTATTTTCAATGGAGTTTCTGTGCTCACCTGCTGATCCTGACATGTGTGCTTGTAAACGGCTTTTCATCACGTTTTATGATTGAACAATTAAATAAACGCTGAAGTCTATTTAACTTGTTATATTTTAATTACATTACAACATCGATGCTGTAAAAGGAACCGTATTAAATTGAAAAAAGTCACATTAACCATTTACCGGAAGTTTATTGGTATAGGAAGAAACACTAGCTGTGCTTATACCCTATTGGTATTGTGGTTCAGGGTAACATGTATTCATTATACTTATACAATCTAATTTCTATGAGCCTAACAAGTTCAACTTGTGAAAGTAAAAAACAACAACAAAAGAACTAAAAACAAGCATTAATGACAATTGCTGTAAATGTTTAGCTGAAATATCTGAGCCAAAACTTTCAATCCCCTTTACAAAACAAAGTGATAGTGGTTGTAAGATGGGAAAATCCTGTGCTATCAGAGCACCAGTAAGCCAGATCCTGTTGCGCTTCATGCTGTTCTGTGACTTGTTTCAAGGGGCTGCTGATATTGTGATTATGTCGTAGTTTGACTTCAGGGTGTTTGCGTGAGCAGCCCCTGGGAGAACGCTTTCATGTGCCTTTTGAAATACCGCTTAGCCTCAGGCTTTCTTGCTGTGATCTCGTATTAAGACCCACCAGGCTTTGTATGTTTTTCACCGCGACCGTTGTTTATCTCGTCCCATTACCGATGAAGCCTCCGGTCCCTTCGTTCTCCTCTGCTCAAATGCACCGGCTTTGCTTTGGAAAGGGCCTGATCAAATTTGATGGAGAGGAAAGGGTTCAAAGAACGTGAAAGCGAACAGCAAACGCACAGGGAGGTCACTGACCCCTCCGTATGTCATTCTCTGAGTTTTGCAAGTGAGCCGGGGAAATGTAATGGCTGTGAAATGAAAGGTGAGGCTGCAGTCTTGGCTCATTCGTCAAACGATGGGTTTTCGGGCAAATGCGGAGCGTCGGGGCATTCGCTCTCGGAGTCTGCAGCTGTCGTTTTGGGAGTCTGCATGGGTGTGTAAATCAGGAAAGATTTGTGTTTCCAGCTAAGAGGAGACTGAAGGTAAGGGCAGAGCTGCTCGTTTTATCCTGTGGGCCACATATAACACGCAGGCTCTCTGCTGCTATTGATTTAATATTGAGGCAATCTGTGTTCCAGTGGGGAAACATATATGGAGAATACAGGCTATAAATGCCAGGGCTCATGTTTCAAATGAAGAAGAAGAGGAAGTCGGCATTTCCTGTGTAGCACAGTGGATTTTCAAGCAAGAGGGATACTGATTTTCAATGCACTTGGGCTCTGTAAGATTTTGTTTTGAAAATGAAGACCTTTACGTGATTAAAAGGAGCAGTAAGGCTGATTATTATGATGGTAATGTTATTCATTCATTCATTTTCCTTTGTTTTAGTTCCTGATTTATCAGGGGTCACCACAGTGAAATGAACCACCAATATGTTTCACCAAATTCCCTCTAAGGCAAGTCATTTCACTCCATCTTTGAAATGCCTCTCGGGCAGTATGCTCGGGCATTCTGTTTGAAGTATCAAATTCTCCAAAACTGCTTGCTAAGCGTGCTATTAAAACTCATATTAGGGGCACCAATAAAATTAAACAACTGTTCCATTAGTTTGAATAGTTAAACGTTCAAATTACAAAAAATCTGCAGAAACTCACGTCGATCATTGATTGGCTCCTGTACTAGAAGGCAGAGCTTCTTTTGCAACTTTTTTCAATATTTTTTGCTCAAATAATAAAAGAAAAACTCCATGATGATGTCATAAAGACGTTCAGAAAAAGGAAAGAAATGGTGTGAGACTGATGACGGCAGCCAGAGAAAATAATGTCAAATTCTTGCGTCTTTCAGATGAGACGTTAAACCGAGGTCCTGACTCTCTGTGGTCATTAAAAATCCCAGGATGTACTTTGAAAAAGTGTTGGGGTTTAACCCCCGCATCCTGGCCAAATCTGCCCACTGGCCTCAGTCTATCATTGCCTCCTAACAATCCCCATACCATAATTGGCTTCATCACTCTGTGTCCACTCCACCAATTAGCTGGTGTGCAGTCTGGCGCAATATAGCTCATTTAGGTGGATGCTACACACTGGTGGTGGATGAGGAGATTTCCCCCAATGTTTAATAAAGCAATTTGAGTGTCTAGAAAAGCGCTATATAAATGTAAGGAATTATTATTATTATTTTATTTACTATTCTGTCCTGTAGACACAGCATTAGAAACACATCGCACAAGTGGTTTTTGTAATTTGTTTTTTGTAATTTGAAGCAAAGATGATATAATGCATATATAAATAAAAATAAATAAATGCTCCAGTGTTTCCCCTAGGTTTACAGTTTTTTTTTTGGGGGGGGGGGGGGGGGAGGGGGGGGGGAGGGGTGCGTTCAGACTGACACCGACACAAGGAGTCATGGTGTTAATTTGTTTCTTTTAATCTTTTAATTTTAATTTAACTCCCCAGTATAATGGTAGGGGAAACACTGTGCTCATACGTTTAAAAAAAAATCTAAATAATAATGAAACTTTTAAGGATTTAAGATGCTGATGGCTGTTAAACTCATCATAACAGGCTTGTGAAAAGGCCCATAGTCTTTGGTTTTACCTTCCAACCAACTCAGCACTAGGAAACACTATGACCAATTTAGTTTATTCAATTCACCTATACCGCATGTATTTGGACTGTTTATTAGCAGTGGTATAGGTATTATTAACATCTGTATTACATTAATATTACATCTGTAATGTTGTCAATAGTAGCATTAATAATGATATGAATGTCAAAATAAAAAGACCAACAACAACAACAATAACAACATTAAATAGATTATTATTACATGTGACACTGAAAAATAATGATGTTTTAAATGTCTCATTCACACAATAGAGTTTAAATATTTTACAACAACAACAAAAAATCTTATTAAATAACAATAATATTTCACATTATTATTAATGTTTTTACTGTATCTTTGATCAAATGATGGCAACCTCATTGAGCATAAGAGACTTTCAAACACACACACACACACACACACACACACACACACGCATGCACACGTGCACACACACACACACACACACACACACACACACACACACACAAATCATTACTTACCACACGTATTTGGGGAATTAAAACTGAATGTTATCACATTAAATGCAAAAGTTCCAACCCATGGCATCTGAAGAATTAATGATGAATCTTTTTTCACAGCTATCTTCATTGTGACAAAAACCCCAGAGACTGTGACAAAATATTTAATTTGTATTTTGTTTTAGAAAGTCCAGTTGAGTGCTTTTTCAGATAACCAAGCATCTGACAAATTAGACTGATTGTAAATCCATGACTGGAGGATGCAGAGCCAACGTAATTAAAAATATTTATGTAATCAGACGTTCATTTAGTGAATTTATTTTATGATATTTAAAGTGTTTGAAATATTAATGTCACAAAGTGTGTGTATAAACTTTATCTAGAATTAAATATGCGCTAAAAATGGCTACAGAATTGGTAAAAACTTACTTCTGACACTAATTTGAATAACCAGATGTTCATTTATGGAAAAGCACATTCATATTTTTGAGCACCAACAGTTTGTTGATGTTGCTGTAAAACATCAAACTAAGATGTTTTAAGTTTTTCTTCACTTTGCTATGACCACAATATAATTGACGACAGAGTTTATTGAATTTCATTTCTTCCAATGCTTTGTCTGTTATCATTTAAAAATGTAACTTCTTTTTGAGAAAAACTTTGCTTTCACTTGCGCCACACATTTCAACAACACAGGCTCATTCTGAAAACATCCCTCTCTATACATTTCTGGAGATCACAAATGATGTAGCCAGTAGTACGTATGGCTACATTTTGTCTTCATGTCTTTGTCTTTATGATGCCGATCCTTTTCACGCTTACCAGCTGACCGCTTACCTCCTTATGAACGGCTTTCCGCTGTTACCAGTTTGTCCAGTAGCTCACCATGTACGTTTGCAAACTTGAGATGCAGAGAGTGTTCGAGTCCGGTGAAGAAAGGTAAATGATAAAAACAGAAGCCCAAAAATAAAATATAAAGTAAGTAACAAGGTGAGAATGTGGTAAAATTTGAAAACGTGGGGGAAAATCAGACGAGGGCTTTTCTTTATCTGGATTCCTTTTTAAAACTGTCGGTTGTATTTAAGGAAGGGGGTGAGCAGGTCAGTCAGTGCTTTTGAAAATACTCATGGTTGGGTTTAGGGAAGGAGGAGGGTGGATCAGTCAATCGGTCAGTCAGTCAGTCAGTCAGTCAGTCAGTCAGTCAACAGCAGCCTCTAGTGGATTTATACGAGAACAGCAGGTGCGAATGCCATTCACGAGAGAAATTTGACATCTCAAAAAGCGTACACAGTGGCCACTGGTGGAGTTGCGAAACAAAAACTACAAAAAAACTTCCCTTCTGGCATGTATTTCATGATCTCCACAATTTATTTGGAGGTATGTTTTCAGAATGAGCCCGAGTTGCCTTTTAAAGATATCTTAAAGACAACCACAATCATACAAGGGATAATTCAATATTTAACATCAAATATGTATACTTTTTAAGACAATTATATTATATACCTTCAGAATGCCTGGAATATAGTGTCCAAATTACATCAAGGTTGATTTTCAGCCTTGACAGTGTCCGTCTGTGTTCATGGCAATTGCATGAATAAGAGTAAACTGTTTCTCTCATACGGTCTGTAAAAAAGAAAAAAAATTGAGAATGGCTGGAAAGTTTGAAAAGATGCAAATATTAATAATGACAGAACGAATTCATCCTTTAGGTTGAATCTAACGCATACAACATTTTGCAATTGGAGCCATGTGATGTTATTTCTTTTCATGTGTATTGATCGAAGCACTCTTGTATACATACTAGATCTAAGTCAGCTGTTGAAAAAGCTCCCTGCAGCTTGAAGTTTGAAACCAAGAAAGAAAGAAAGAAAAAAACCTTGACCAGGTACAAACATTGATCCTGTTGGTTGGCCAATTACTGCAGCATTGTGTACAATTCTCAAACTGGCGGCAGAGAGGATTTCCTTCATCAACTCAAGGTCGAAGAGATACACTGTGTGCAGAATATTGGTGCTGGAGGTTAAATGTAACCGCAGCTTACTTCTGTCTCATGGGTTGAGGCCTTTTGTCTTGTATCCCTTTTTCCAATTGTCAAGTCGAAGGAACATATAGTACTCTAATTTGAAGTGAATCATATCCTGTTTTAATCCAAGATTAAAGTTGAACTTTTAAAAAAACTTTTTACACTTTGATCTATTGAAACAGTATGTCCTGATCAAGGCCATGTGTCCACTGAGGTGGTTTTAGCAAGTTAAAAAATACTGGGAAGCTGACGAGTTGTAAGAGCTTGAGAGAATTTTGCAGAGTTTAGCATGGTGAATTTAATATTTGTTCTTTATGTTGACATTTTTGTAGTCTAAAGATCCCACTATACAACATAACATGGATTCCCCCCGAGAACGGCAATATGTAACAGTGAAGTGGACGCTGACAAGGGAGTTGCAGATCCAAACTCAGGTTTATTAGAAAGGTCAGGCAAGCAACGGTCACAATCAGGAGCAAACAAATGTATGCAGGCAAATCCAAAGTTTGGTTAATAAACAGGCAAACGGTCAGTACAGGCGACAAGGTATCAAGATGAGAAAACAAAGCAGAGATCAAACACGGAAGGCCAAGCTCAGGAAACCACATCATAGTGTTCACAAAGACTCAACAATGCGAGTCTCAAAGTGAGCTGTATATATGTGTAGTGTAATCAGTCCATGAGCAGCATTAGCTGTGCAAGTCTAATCAATAGAAACTTGAAGCAGGTGTGATGAGTGTGTGTTGCATGAAAGGACTTGTAGTTTATATTGAGACAGGATTGTAGTCCATGTAAATGTGAATGTTCTCCAGCCATCTATGAAGGTTAGATCGCTGGTGATCGTGACACAATAGTACAATGTGATCTTAATATTTGTGATCCTGTATTATATATTATTCATTATATTTTTCTTTACAGTTTTTAATGAGTATGTTTCATTCTCAGTGTTTCACTGGTAGTAGTTCTTGCAAAATGTAAAATACATTGCTCCAGTTACACTTTGTTACAAGTTTCAGATGACAAATTCACTAGAGGGCGCTGTCTACATTTGGCGAATCTGAAATACAATACTGCGAGTGCGTTTGGTTGTATGTTTCAGATGCATGTTGTCCATGGAAAGGCAGGGCTTGTCATACAGATCACCAAGCAAACCACTGCTCTAAACACTTTACTAACCCCAACTAATAGTATTTTCATAAGCAAACATAAGAGAAAAGTGTGCCACGTAGTTTTTACTTAGATTTTTTTTTTTGGTGGAACCATATTTCATTAGACTCAAACCCAACTTAACAATAGGCACAAAAATAATCTATGCTATGTCCTTGTAACTATCACTAGTGTGATTAGGGGGAAAATTTTTTTTTTACCTGGAAACTGCAGTCAAACGAATGTTGTCGTAGTTTTTTGTGTTTTCAAAAAATAAAATACAGTCACTCTCCCTCACTCCACATCCATAAGACCTTTGTTTATCTTCAGAACACAATTGAAGATATTTTTCATGAAATCCGAGAGCTTTTTGATCATGCCGCTGACAATTAAACATCATGTCTTAACACATGACGTCATAAGTAATTTGGTTGTCTGCACCAGATGCAAAACGTGAAAAAAACTCAATACCAGAGCCATTGAGATGTGCTGAATAGTGCAATGCACTCTTTGTACAACTGGAACATTGCATGCTGCATTCGGGACAGGACAAAAACTCCTTTTAACATGGAAAAGATGGCTTTTCATCACATCTCAGTGCTGCGTTGCTTGTAGTAGGACACGGTGTAACCTGTATGATTCCACTCCTTGTTTCAACCAGAGGAAGTTGTGCACTGGTATCCAGGATATACGTCAGCAACTCAACACACAATAGGGCTCGGGGGTTTTGTGTAAGCATGTCTTGTAAGCAAGAGAACGAAAAATTGTCAGATTAAGTCATTGTTTTTGTTTTTGTGTGCAAAAAGTATTCTTGTAACTTCATAAAATTACAGTTAAAATCACTGAAGTCACATGGACTTGCTATCTTTCTGGACTTTGAGCAGAGCTCTCAGATGTCATCAAAAATATCTTAATTTGTGAAGATAGCTCTTTTCAAAATCTCTATTGTCTTATGATTTTGGAACAAAAAGTTACTGATTAATGTTAATTATTCCTTTAAAATCTGGCAAATTTACAAAGATGTAGGATTAATATACTTAAATCAAAGTTTGTAATGTTGTGATTATTTTTGTAGCTAGCTAGCTGGTTTATCTAATAGAATATAATGCTTTAGTAAAGACTCTAGAAATCATTAACTGGGAAGAATACTTTTACTTAAAAAAGTTGTTGTACTGTGCTCTGTAGGAGCTTCCATTCCCCAAAGACCACCCAGATACTGTTCAACTGGCATGTGAAGTAACCACAGTTTAACTTGTTTATAGTCATGTTCGAGACTTGACAATGTAAGATCAAAGACTATTGCAATAATAGACTGTCATACGCTGTAATCCAGTGTTCCCCAACCCTATTCCTGAAGGCACACCAACAGTACACATTTTCAACCTCTTCCTAATCAAACACACCTGAATCAACTCATCAGAACATTAGAAGAGACTCCACAACCTGAAGTTAATAGGTCAGATAAGGGAGACATCCAAAATATGTACTGTTGGTGTGCCTCCAGGAACAGGGTTGGAAAACACTGCTGTAATCTACACATACTTTTGAAAATTCAGCATTTAGTTAATCATTTTAAGTACTCAGTAGTCAGTTGTAAACAACATAATCAGTTTCTTCCATTTGAATAGATTTTTAAAGGAATTAGGTAGCATTTGAAAACTTTAAGATTCCCGAAATGTTTCTAATATTTTGTATTTTACTCAAAAGATGTCCATTTTTATCTCTCAGCTACAGTGGTATGTGTATGTAACAAGATTTAGTCTATGTTTTAACATTTTCCGGTCGCCGTTAGGTGTAAAAAATTGTAAAAATGCTGTTTGTAAATACACGGTGCTCCCAGTGACAGCTATTGAAAACAATTCCCTTGGTTTTAGTGTGGTGGGTTTGTGCACTTGAGCTTTGGCCGACCGCCCAGCCCATCTTATTATTTTGTGAAGAGGTTTTGGTCAAGCTGAAATGCATGTGGTGTTGAAACCCTCTATTGCTGACAATAATTCAATAATTCACACAGATTGCATCCCGTCCAAGGTGAGTGCGCTGTCCTGTGGCTCCACCTCATTCTGCATGCAACTCCATCAGTGCCATGCGGAATTGTCATGAAAGATGACAGCACTGCGCCAGCAATATGAAGGCCATTTTTTACTGACTTTTAGTGACTGCTATCACAGAATCACCGTTGTCTCTGGGGAAAAAGGCCATTTAGGTTTGGTGATAGAGGAATGTTTTCATATTGCATCAGTCCCCTAGTTGATCTCTGTTTTGTGGCATTTGGTGTCAGACACTTACATCTGAAGGACTTGTACCAGTTTAATGGCTTTCATCTCATCTTTCTAAATGACGTCTGAGCTGAGCTTTGCAACTGAGCGTTGATCAAAGTAATTCTAGAACAGATATTAATGTGTTGCATTAAATATGTAGTTTCTTTGTAAATAATGGAACACATCAATCAATGTCCACAAGAGGCCATGTTAAAATCACTATAACACATGGCTGGATAGATTTTTTGTGCATAGATTAAAATAAGCTGAACTTTTGAATAACAGTTGACCATGTGATACATTTATAATAATATAAAGTTATATTTTTACTACTACTAATAGTAAATTCAAGAGTTCACACTTAGATATTGCTTGATACTAAGAGAAGGTTTGGCATGCTGTCCTGGGAGAGAAGCCTGAGCTCGGAGAAAATTGAGCCCAGGTCAATTAGCATGTAAGGGGGTCCTAGATAAGGTAATTCTCGAGAGCTCCCCCTGGTAAAGGAGGAAAAGGAGGAGATGAGGTAGATGGGGGATTCTTCCAAAATGAAGATAAGGGACCTAAGGTGAAATGGGCTATTAATTGCAGGTTTGGACACATCTGATTGGTTTATCAATGATTTCAGATGAGAGACCAGCCACGATTAATCATATCACATGCTCCTCTCGAAATTACTTTATAAAGCTTCACTTATATAAATTAACTAAAAAAAAAACTCCATTATGTTGTTGTTAGAATAAATTATGCAATTATTTCTTTACAAATAATATCAGGGTGTCCCTAAATTGATTGATCAACTTTTAATACTTTTTAAGGCCCTTAAAAAGTCTTAAATGCTGTTACAAGGTATTCAATTTATCATTTTTTTGATTATACAGTTGTATAATTATAGTTGTATGCTAATGTTTGACATTTTGGGATGCTGTGTTTATGAAATTGCTAAAATCTGGCTATATTTGATGTCACACTACTTTGTTTACTGCAGTAACAAAGGCAGCACCATTATCTCTGGTGTTCTATAGGTGACACCTTCTGAATTAACCTTTTTATAAAGTATATGAATAATGTTTTAGTTTAGAATTAGTTTCTTACAATCAATATGTAGTGAATATATTTAAAATGTCACCAATGTGACCGGTTCAGACTTAAAGTGGCAATGAGGTTTTAAAATAGTTGGAAAGAGTCTTAAAAAAGGTGTTAAAAGGTATTGAATTTTACTCTCTAATTCCTGTATATACACTGAATATTAAAATACATCAGTCAAGCATTTTTAATCAACAATGGATAATCAGTTGTGCTTTTTATTATCTGCTTATTACACACTTTAACTCTTAATTAATCTAGTGAGAGTTAATAGTTCCATTATCCAATATACACAAAGAAGGAAAGAAAGAAAGTATTACAAAAAATCTACAATATCACTGTTAACAATGGAGAGCAGACTGGTCATCCAGCAATCTCTGAATAAAATTAGTGTGCAAAGCACAAAGTGCTGAAGTCAAGAGTGTGTGATTAGACGCTAACAGCTTTTCCACAGCGATCTGCTGTGCTGGAACATTAGCTTGCCTCTTCACACAATTACAGATGACCATGAGGAGGAATGACAGCCAATGTACTAAGACAGTTTAGCTTCCTCACACCTGTGTCCTGCTTCATATACACTGCCATGGGTCAAGGAGTGGACAGAGGTGGTTGTTAAATGTGTGCGCAGACATACAATAAATGATCATATAATAAATGAAGATCTAAAAGTTGTTTTGATTAGATTGAGAATGAAAAATTGGCTCTCAATAGCCATGTTTCCACTGTCGGGCCTAAAGCGAGTGAGCCAGCGCGAGCTAGGGCCAGTCACGTTTCCATAGTGAAATCTGGAGCCTGATAAAGCCAAAACGGGCTTTCTCTGGGCTAGCGGCTGGCCTTTTTCGGCCCGCCATTACATTGGGCCAAAGCGAGCCAACTGGGGCTTTGGGCCGCAGTGAAAGCAGAAGCGGAGTTTGCAAGATGGTGTGCCCCTATCATTACACAAGATATCCCATCACGCACAAGTACATGTGCTAAAAAAAAATAAATAAAGGGAAATAAAAAACATTGGTACTGGTCAGTTTAAGGTATTTCATAAAACACCTTATAGGCTAGGGGTCTTTTGCTTAAGATCGCTCTTATGTTTTGTCTCTTTTAAATTTAAGGCTGTTGCATAAAATAATAATTAAAGTAGTTTTAATTTAATAAGTGACATTTCTTTGCTGCGTCCTCCTTGGTATTTCAATAACGCATAATAATCTTTACACCACAATAAAGACACAGCAGCCAGTAACTTTCAGTTGTCGAGAGTTTTTTTCCGAGTTTAAAATGTGTGTTTGTGCATGTAACATGCACGTTTAGATGCAAGTATTTGTGTGTGAGAGACAGGGCGAAAGAGCACTCACTTCACAGCTCTGTTGTTACCGTGAGCGGCTGGGTTTCTTTATTTATTTATTTTGGAGATAAATATGAATACAACAGAAAGACATAAAACTTTACAAATTACGTGTCCACTTATGTAGTGTCATAGATCTAGATAAAATAAGCTATAGGCTACTAAAATCATTTAAAGAATTGCAAATATCGGATATAATAAAAACAAATTAAACAAATGAACCAAAATGAAACAAACAAAAGCTATAACAAATTAGGTATATACACAATACAAATAAACCGTTTTAAGCCATTTTGAACTTTCATTTTACAAATCTGAATTTATTTTTTTGATATTTTCTAAAAACAATAAATGCCGGAGGAGTTTTGTAATATTATTTAAAGTATTTGGATACATGATATTAATCAAATCGTGCAAACAGAGCGAGTGAAACCGTCAGAAACTACCTTTCAGTCATCCAGTCTTGCACTACTTTATAAACTGATTGGGAAAAACTTCACATAAAAAAATGTGTTCTATGACCTTAAACAGATGTTTGTTTTATATGACGATAAAAATAATAATTTAAATGTAGAGCTTTATCAGAAGGATATTTAATATTTTAAATCGTAATTATGCTTTGGGGAGAATCAGTCTAGATATGCCATTCTGCCGAAACAAGGATGTTATAAAAAAACAATTCATACGGAGGTATTACCAGATAATTTCTGTGGTTTTATATTATGGATGGTGCACTGGGTCATCCTTCCGTTAATGGCGAGACCACTCGATGTACCATGCCAACTGTTGGTTGCCGAGTAAACGAATACAATGAAATACAAAGGCCTATGCGTATAGACAATGTAATGCTGTACATTAACATGTAATTTGCTTGTTTCGGTTGTCTCCATTTTAATAGTTTCATGATTATGCGATGGTGTGCTTTGCCTGATTCCTGCTGAACTAGGCAGGTTAATTTGGGGGGCGTTCTGGGGTGGGGTTTGCCTGTTGCGATGAGAGTTATTGGCCTAACAGTGGAAACGTGACATGATTTTGGCTTCACTGCTCAACATCCCAGGCAATTGGCCCTGTCTCGCACTGGCCCGACAATGGAAATGCAGCTATTGTTAACACTGAATGAATTAATCAACCTTATATTCGAGTATTATCCAGTTATTAAAACTGTTAAGTGGAGAAGGTTTGCAAAGCTAGCCTGATGATTGGCACCAAACTCAGACTCTGACTTCCTGAACTCCGAGTTTGAGTTCTCATGCAACAGAAGTTCAGGTCTTTTCTCCTGCTGCTGTTTATAGCCGATGTATTCTGCAATCGCTTGTTGATGCTCTGCAGGAAGCAAATGTAAATGCACAGAGTAAGTCATAGCCCGAGGGCAGCCTGCAGTTCTATACATCAGCACAGATGCTCTGAGAGTTCAGACAGGAGCCCACAGCCACGCCAGGTCAGCATGCAAATCAGGCAGATGCGGCACACCAGTCACATGGCCCTGGACCCAATCAAATCACAGCGCTGACCCAGCCGAGCGTGAAAATTCCCCCTGACGGTCGGCACACGGTCGCCACAGGCTTCGTGCTTCCTCGCAGAGGAGACGTGTCACGCTGGGTCATTTATGCATATGTGTTTATGGGTCGATTCAAAAAAGATGCAAAATGACACTGGTAATTCAGCGTTGGAAATATTCAGGCGGGTGACTTTGATCAGGCTTGCTTCGAAGGACAGATTTCTGAACTAACATGCGTGTGGGCTCAGGAAAGCATTTTCGTCAATTGACTTGACTGTGACAGTGTGTCGCTGTTTCAGAAGGTTCATTTCAATAAGCTGTAAAATGTACTGAGTTTTCCCTGGGGCTGCGGAGCCCTACACAGACAAATGAATGGGTACTGCGCACGCTAATTAGAAATGCATTGAGACTTTTCGTTTATCCCGTCTGTGCTGATGGAATGCAAAAATCATGACCTAATACAGTTGCAAGATTGGTTGGTTGAATATATTTTTCAAAACAATTTGAGTAAGGCATTGGAAAGAAAACAGAACCATGGGGGATCATACTCCACATGTTTCTATTTCAGTGTGTTTTGTGAGTTTGTTGTTGTTGTTTATAGCCAATTATAATTGATCAACGGAGATAAAATCATTACTTTAGAAAGATTTCTGAAGGATCATGTAACACTCAAGACTGGATGAAATTTCAGCTTTGACATCTCATGAATGAATTACACACATTTGAAAATCACATGGTTAGCACTGTTGCCTCAGAGCAAGACGGTAACTAGTTCGAGTTCCATAGTGATTGTATTTGGTAACTGCTGTACATTGTGTGTTGCATTGAAATATCTTCTGGCACACAAAAACTGGTATTTCAGCACATAATACAAAATTTACATCCACATTTCTTGTGTATTTTGCGTTTTACTTCAGAAACAGCATTTTTATGTCACCACAGAAGTTTTCAATTGGGTTGAGGTCACGGAATTGAACTGGCTACTCCATTACCTTGGCTTTATGAAACCAAATTGTTGCTTGATTACTTGTGTCAGTTTCTCAGTTCCAAGAATGCAGAGAGCGGACTTGCCTTCTTGTGGAGCCCGGTCTTGCCAAGTTACCTTGAAAGAAGAAACTCGGGAGACCGCGAGAAAACACAGAACACTTCCTGTGAGAAATGAGATGCTGCGTTCTTCCCTGGTTCTTCCTGATGCTCACATGACCTTCACGCGTTTTTAATGGAAAGTTTTTTAAACATTACAGCATTCATACAACGAGTTAGTTTACCCCTTTTCACATTATATACTATGTGCAAAGTATATTTGTAAGGTTTTTATGCAATACAAATAAACAAATTTTCATACAAATTTCAGCAAACACCACAATGTGTTTGCTTTTATTAAGATTTTCATGTTAATGTTTACTTTCATTGTTTCATTTAGAAAAACTCCCAAGATAAGTTATATATCCGAACTTAATTAATAAATCTATATGAAATGCTGCGCTTCCCACCTCCTTATTTAGCTGCAATGACTTCTGGGACCTCTCAAGAAAGTTTTGCGCTCAAGTCTGCATCGATGCGTACTCGATATCAAGAACACATCCGGGAACTTTCCCGCGTCCTCCATTCTTGCGCTCTGGAGTATTGGAACTGAACTTCGGCAGTTGATGATGACGTTACACAAGGACGCAAGAACGCTGAAGAACGCATATTGAGAAACAGCCATTGTCTTGTTGAAACACTCACTTTAGGGCCATTTCCTCTTCAGTATGGATGACCATAATCTCTTCTATTAAAATAAATGACTCGATAGGAAATAATGCTTTCTGAATTGTGCTACATTTAAATTTAAAATTTTCTGTTGCTACCTAATATCTTCCAAGTCTTGGTACTGGAAAATCACATGGTTAGCACTGTTACCTCACAGCAAGAAGGTAACTGGTTAAGTTCTGGCTCTCTTTGTTCCAAAGTCATTGTTTTTGGTAACTGCTGTACATCGTGTGTTGCATTGAGTAAATAAAAAATCTTCTGGCACATAAAAACTGTATTTTAGGCCATAATGAAAAATCTACATCAACATATTTTGGGTTTTAATTCAGAAACGCATTATTAATGTCATCACAGAAGTTTTCAATTGGGTTGAGGTCAGGAGATTGAACTGGCTACTCCATTACTTTGGCTTTATAAAACCAAGTTGTTGCTTGATTACTTGTGTCATTGTCTTGTTTAAACACTCACTTCAGGGGCATTTTCTCTTCAGCATGAAGGAACATAATCTCTTCAAGAAAAGCCAGAATTGAATTGACATTGGAATTTATGCTTTCTGAATCATATCATATGTAAATTTAGATTTTTCTGCTGCTACCTAGTAGAATCTTTTACAAGTGTTGGTACTGACCAAGGGTTGAGGATCCCTGACTACGATTGAATAAAACTTTTTTAAATTAAGAACATTGATTATCAGTTCATCCAAAATTTGAAGGTGACTGTCTTTTGTACCTGAGTGTGAGACGCTGCTGTTGCTAATACTAGTTGTATCAGGCGTGTTGTTGCAGGATTTGTGGCTGGGAGACTTAAACATGGTGCAATCCTAAAAATAAAGAAAAAATGTTTGTTGCTTATAGCTTGACACAAACAGAAGATAACCAGCTTCCCTGCACCAATAAAGTAACCAAAACTATGAATGCGCACACTCTGATCTGCTCATCTAATAAATGAACAGTGCATTACTGTTGACGACAAGACTAAAATGTAGTCAAGCATATAAAAACTAACCAACATTAATTTTTGTTATAATCTGCTGCATTGCGCTGTTGATTGTTGTGATTGTACTGTAGCAAATTGTGTTATGGTTATTCGAAAGGAACCAGTTCTTGTACGCAACCCTACTCCCTGATGTGTACATACTCTATATGTGTATGTAAGTTTTTCTAAATATGACATATTTTTGAGCATAATATGATTGCAAAGGACACAACAAGCTAAGGAACAACATAGAAAAACACTCCTATGTGTTTTAATTAAAGGAATTGATTTGTTAGAGCATGAAACCAAGGATTTCCCTAACTGATGTGTTTCCCAAGCTATCAAAAAATGCCCCAAGAGACAAGTCGCCACAGGAAAAATAGTTTAAGCACATTCCTGTGGCTGCACACTCATAACACGTAGGTGTCAACAGAGAAAATGTGACAAACACATCTCAGATCCCTCAGACGTGGTAATAACTCTCGTCTGAAGGTGAGGCTGGCCACCATTGATTGAATTGAATCAGTAATTCTGTCAGACTGGCCTGAATGATTTTTTTTTCAGAGGCCCTGAGAGAGCCAGGTTGAGGTGCAATGTTTTAGTGCCACAGGTTATAGGCCACGTCTCCAAACGGAGCACCAGCCAGTTTAATAAAAGATCCTGTGAGATTAGACACCTCATTAACAAGATGAACAGTTAATGACCGCCAGGCTTCTTTTCAGGTGTCATTTCGCTGCTTTGAAAAAGGACTGAATGAAAGACTTCCACATTTAGCTTTTCAGGTATTGTTGGCTTAAATCTCCTGCCTCCCGTGCAAATCAAATTATTCATTTGAAAGTCAAAGATGAATTGTTTTAAAACCTTGTCATGGTTCCCTTGTTACCATGCCTGAACATTGATGTGACAGATGTAAAGGGCACGCGTCCACACGCTCAAATTCACGTCCTTCTCTTTTCTTTATTCATGTTTTTAAAATATCCTTTAAAGCAGAGATGAAAACAGAGCTTTTCTTTCCATATTGTGGCGTACATCCAAGTGAGAAAGAATAGAGTCAGCTTGGTTCTGTTCATCAGCTTTGACTAAGAATCAACAGTTTAAGTGGACTAAATGGTTAAAACTGTGTTAAGAGAAGTCTGGAAAAGATCTGATGTTTTGATTTTTACATTTATGAATTGTTCACAATAAGATCAATGACATATTTAGAGATCATTGCATGCCTGCTGTAGACAATTTATATTTATTAAGCATGGCTGGTCAAACTAGTCAGTTTATTTAGCTAAAAGCCATAATTCGAAGAGAAAATTACAGCTCTTTTTAATTATTTTTTATTTATTGCAATAAAAAAAGTGTTTGTTTTTAATGAATGTTGATTGACCCCATTAAAGAAATGTTTCTCATGTGGAAGAAGCATACTTGTGTGTGGAAGTCAACAGTTTCCAAAGTGCAGAGGGAGTATTATTTAAAGTGTTTCTAAATTAGGTTTGTTTCTGTATGTTTACAGATTTACACTGTAAAATGAAGGTATGTAGGCAGACATGTGCTGTAAACCCATCTGGTGTAATATAAATGAGCAATGAACTTTTTCTTAGGGATGTGGATTTTTTGGCCGATATCTATAAGCGATAACTCTTAATATTTGGAGGCCGATAACCAATATATTAGCCAATAAATATAAATATTTCCAAATGTTTTACAGTGAACAACTGATTTTATTTGAAAAGCTTTATAAAAGTTTGAACTGATCTTATGAACTAAATAGCTTGTTCAAAGCAAAAGAAAAGCAATAATTTCAAAATTGCTAGGTGATTATGTTGACCTACTGTATATTCGCGATTACACGTAAATCAGCATAGCCATCGCGTGCGCTCATTATAATTAATAAAAATATGCCGATCAAACTGAATACAATCTTACATCATCAACACATGGCAAGCAACATGTTGATGATAATAAATAATCATATTAGATTACAAACAACCCAACAAGTACTTTAGCACGTGTGTGTTGCTGCTATTATGTTTATTATATTTTTTCTGAGGGGATTTAAACCAAAAACTACACAATGATACTCTATCAAGCATATCTACAATAAAGAATATGGTTACTTACTGAGTTATTAAATGCACAGCAATACCACACAAAGAAAGGACGGACTTTGAAGGAATAACGCCCGATTTACACGGGCTTCAGCGTCAACGCCTAACGGAAAGTGTGTCTGACGTTGGTTGACGCGCTTGTCATAGCAGTGTCAGCCAATGAAGTAAGTCCATGATCGGCTACTGTCTGAGGTGGGGTATTTGCATAAAGTGATTTGATTGGCTGATGCTTCCGTTGACGCTTAAAAAGTTGAAAAATTCCTAACTTCTGCAGCGAAGCTCTGGAGCAGCGCTGACGGACCCACAATTCAGTTCAGCAAGGCTTGACGTCACCCATTCAAAGTGAATGGGAAGTGTTGCCGCTGACGCCCCCTGTGAATGGGTGTAAACAATGCGAGGAAAGCTCCATTATAGTGCACCTGACAAGTCTGAACAAGTTCCACCCAGCATGCACGAGGCAGGCAGTTAAAGATATCGGCCTAATTTTGATATCGGACTGATAACATTATTTTTTATTTATTGATATCGGACCGTTAACGATAACACTATTTTTCATTTATTGATATCGGAGCGATAATGATAACATTACTTTATTTTTCATTTATTGATATCGGACCGATAACGATAACATTATACTGTGTGTATATATATATATATATATATATATATATATATATACATAGCGCATCCCTACTATTTTTCACAAAAGCTGTTATATTGTGAATACAATCATATAGTGTATATAATATGGTGGAATATCATGCAGTTTTTATATCATTGTTATTCTTGGTTAGCATGAGACTTTTCAAAAAGAAAATCTTAATTATTATGTCAAATGATATGTGTATGCTATATGTGAAAAAAGAGAGAAACATTGGAACAATACCCATGATTTCCACTCTAGGTTTTGGCTTGCATATCCTCCCAGGCTCATTTAGTGAATGACCATGTTTAGGTTCGGTTTTATTGACAAAGGCTCATTCTAAGCAGCTTTGTGTCAGTGAGCGCTAATGGAAGAGCACTGGTCCGAGCGTGACCACTTTATTATTGGTAATCCTTTCAAAAACCATTAGAATAAATCCTCCTCTTCTGTCTCTTGTTCCTACACTTGATTCACTGTTGCCTTTACAAGTTCTCTGCTTTTGTGTTAATAATTATGCTACACTTATTATGCTATTTACTCTTGACGCTAAGTGGTGAAATTGTCCTTTTCGCTATGCACGGGAAATGTGCAGTTGGAAATCTTTTGTCTCTAATTATGATATTTTCCCCTGTAGACGATTCGCCCCCCAACATCCACGAAGGACAATTAGGAGCTGAGTTTTTCTGCCTTTTCGCAGAGAGCCGCGCTAATTAATTAGCATGGTGTAAATGAACACGCCGTTGTCTCTTTCTCGCGCCGCACAGTTATTTCAGTGCTTTAAAGACTATCATTAACATTGTTTTCATGCACTTCTGATTGGACGAACACCTATGGTGAGAAGAGAAAGTACAGTTAGTTGAGAACTGAAATAGCATCCGTAACCCGCTAAGCTGTTGGCAGGTTTCTTCACAATGAGCGCAAGTTGACTCAGGGGCGACGCTAACTGGGCCTGTCTGTCATGCTAACGAAACTCCAGTGGGCCACTCTTGCATTGCTTTCCCTCTTTAAACAGCTCACTTTTGGCACTTCTTTTGTACAACCTACCATGTGAGGATAAACAGTGTTGATCAATTATAAGAGAACAACCTTTTCTTTCCACTATATCGGTTTCTGTTCTCCTCGCGCTAATTAGACTATTCTCTTTAGCAGCAGTCTATACTCCGCTCCGTCTACACAAAATACCTGTGTCGAATCGATATGCGTGGGCACGGCTGGGCTTATTCACTGTACGCATAAAATATTCATCATGTGAAAACAGAGCGACCGAGTTAATTGTTGTCGGGGAGATTCAGCGCACCTGTCAGGCTTGCCGGTAAAGGTTCAGTTAATGCTGTCCTGCGGAGGGAGAGAGCGAAATGCTCCCCGTGTTCTTGAATGATTTAGAGGCTGACCTTACTGCTGTTCCTCAGTGCCCAGACAGGTGCAGCACTTCTTCCACGGCATGAGGACAATCTGTGCTCTGCTGTTTGCCACAGATTTACTGTCCTGCCCGGACAAAGACTGGTGTCCGGTGTAGTTTATGGTTTGCTGCAATACTCTATACTGGATTAACTCGAGATCCCTCTGTTCCTCGTAACACAGGTGCGTCAGCATCTCTGGCCTGCAGCAGGTAACGAGTTGAGGTCTTTTATAAGGCCACTGCTAGAAACCCGTCTGCTGTTAAATTTATAGCAAGAATCACCATCACACTTGTTAAAGGTCCCATCACAGAATGGAGTATTTTCACATCTATATGTTCCATTGTGTTTGACGTGGCACTTTTTTCTCTTGGATTTGTAGAATTTGCGTTCTTGTTTGTCCACAATAATTTATAGCCATCATAACACCACAACCTATAAACTACAGCTCACCTTACATCGAGAAGTCTGTCATTATTTTGGCTGGGCTCACACTATGCGAGTTTTAGGCCAGTTTATGCATGATTTACTCGCTTTGACAGTCTGAGAACGAAAAAAAAAAAGTTCAGATGCTCACAGACACATCAGGGCTGTCCCAATCAAACCTTAATTAGTTTTAAATCATAATAATTATGACAGATTGACTCATTTTTCACAATAGCCAATGGGTGACCATGAAACAAGCTGCTGTATGGGTCTTTTGGAGAGCAGAGTTAGAGAAACAGGACTGTCTGTATAATAACTGATACGCAGGTGCATATGCATGATTACAATTAAAAAATGGGAACCAGATACGACCCTAGCGAAGCACTTGTGAGCACCAGCACTGTTGGCATTTGACCTTATTACCCAAGTCACTGCAAAATCAGGAATTTTCCCATGCATCATTAGAAAAGACATTACAAACATGTTAAAATGTGTACTATGGGCTTGAAAGTTATTTGTTTTTTTAAGTAACATGCTAGTAGGCTTCAGCTTTAGTTTACATGAGTTCATATTAAATTAAATTGGATACAAATCAAATGGTGTGGGACATCTTCCTGCAACTTTGCCATGCACCTGCAAACTATACCTGAAGCTGCATGAAAAGGGTGGTCTGGGGTTCAGTTTACGCAAACTCTTTAGCAGTTCATTTAGGATGTGCAAAAAGGACTACACAGAAGTGAGCCGCTGTTTATCACATATGTGCTGGTCAAACAGTGTATCAATGCATTCAATCTCTCACATTTCTTTCATGCCTAACTGACTTTCTGCAGTCACAAGTAAAGATGATCTAATTTCTGCTCAACTACAGCAGAACAACTCTCTTGTTCATTTAAACTTTTACATTGCATTCATAAATAGTGTGCCGTTCATTCTTAGCATGCTGAGTACAAAACTATATTAATGAAGATGACAGTTCAATCCAACTCTGGCCAGACAATCAAGCTAAATTTGAATCCGATCACACGGGTGATCTGGTCCTCCATATAGCAATTTGAAATATGGCAATATATTATATAAAATATATATTTTTTAAAATGCAAGTTAATTTTCAGGTATTCAAACATATACACACAATGGGGTCTAATAAGTATTCATCACGTCACCATTTTTATCAGAAAACATGTCTAAAGGTGCTGTTGTCTTGAAATTTTGACCAGATGTTGGTAACAACCAAAGAAATAGATATATGAAAAGAAAACAAATCTACTTCATTTACAAATTCAGTTATGTGTAATAAAATTAAATGACACAGGAAAAAAAATATTGAACACATGAAGGGAGGTGTAAGAAGGCAGTGAAAGCCCAGACAGCAGCTGAAATCTCTCTGCCCTTTGTCATTCTAAATAAATATTAACTGCTTCAGTCTAACATCTACATTAGCAGGATAATGAAGATAAAACCAGATTGGACATTTCAGCCAGATAATGATCCAAAACACAGCCAAGGAAACTCTAAAATGCTTTCAGAGAAAGAAAATAAAGCTGTAGAATGGCCCAGCCAATCACCTGAATCGAATCTAATAGAAAATACAAAATAAAGATCAAGTTGGATAGGCGAAACCATCAAGATTTTTCAAGTCTGTGGAAAAAAATAAATAAATAAATAATCACACTTGAGCAATGCAACCATATGAGAGGTGTCTTCAAGCTGCCTTGTTAAGCTATGCACTTATATTCAGAAAATGGGCACTTATGTATATGAATGTCAGAATGGTTATTTCATCAACAGTGTGATGACCAAGCAACATCTTCAGGTACTCCTTTGAGAACCGGATGAAAAAAAAGTTGCACCCCTGTGAATAATATCTGTCCTAGAAAATGTACAACAAACGTAAGTACAAAAAGCATCTCTGGGGAGGAAAGTTTCAGTTTTGAGTGTATGGTTTATAAAGCTGCTAGTGCACTATAAAAACTGAAACGTTAGCCGTTCACTGATGATCCGCTAGATCTGAAATGATAACATTAATTACAATATCTTTGTAATAGTTTGAAAATCTGTACTTAATTCAAGAAAAGGAGGGGATGGGAACCGGCAAGCTTTCAACTTGACTATAATGGCAACACTTCAGAACAAAAGTAATGCTGTAGTCCCTCAAGTACAACTTCTGAACATACACAAACAAAACAACAATGCCAATGGCCTTGCTCTGCTCCAATGGCTCTCAGCCAGCTAGTCACAACCACGCAGTATGAGATATGCCATTGTTTAAAGTCATGTAGTGTGTGCCTGTTTCGAGGAAAAACTGTAGTTTCTCTTTGTGTTCATGATGCAGTCACATTAATGATCGGTTTGGATTTAGATTGAGCTTCATCTTACTCAGCCTTATGGGTTTGAAACAATTACTTTTAATAACAAAAACAATTACTAAATTATTTTACTTATTTTTACAAAAGGTAATTCAAAATAGACACAGCTAATGTATGGTTATATGGATTTTTGAATTAAAATTAGTTAGATTTGGTTAGGCATAATCTGACTTTAGAATTAAAATTGCAATGAAGTAAAATCTTGATGCATCTCAATATTTCAGCATTAGCGTGACCCACCAATCAAAGTAATCCTACTGATAAAATAAATATACTGCTGTATATGCTTTCTCTGTCCTTGTCTGAAGCTTTGTTTGATGAGCACTTGAGCTTGCTTACATCTTTATGATGAACCGCTCTGCTTATTGTATTCCTCATTTGTAAATCGCTTTGGATAAAAGCATCTGCTAAATGAATAAATGCTAAACAGGAGTTCAAAATGACAAATCATTCACAATAAGATTAATAAAATGGCTTCAAAAACAGAGTGAATTCCATTTCATGTCGACTCTGTGATGTTTTTAATCAGTTTTCTGTATTAAGAATGGTCATAAGAGTGATTTACTTAAATAAATTTGTTAAGTGCTCCATTAAACAGAATTATTCTTTCAGTTCCAATCCTGAATCATTGGGAAAAAAAATCACAATGTATCACTGAATAAATTGGCTCTGTCTCTATGTGATATCTGCATCTTCTAAGCAAAAAAGAAGTTAAAAAAAGATTAACTTGTAAGAAATGCTTTTATTCTGTCAGCATTTCTGTAGCTCAGCTGGTAGCTGATAGTGCTAGCAACACCAAGGTCACAGGTTCAATTCCCAGTGATTACACATCCTGATTAAATATACAAGCATAGCTCACGTGCCCCGCAAGTTACTAAGGATGAAAGTATCGGTCAAATGAACAAATGTGAATCCCAAACGCATCATGTCATGCCTACTTAAGACGTGGTGTAAGAGGCTAATTATTTCTCCTGATATTTGCATAGGCTTCGATATGTATTTTGCGAGAAGTGTGAAGTCCCTTGGTAGCGGATGTACTTAGAACTACACTTCTACAATTCCTTTAGCCCTTAAAATGATTCCCACCTCGCTTCCCGTAATAAATTCACTGCTGAAACTGACTTTGCATATACATACTTAAATTCATAAATGCAATATGCCTTTTTTATATATTATGCAAGAATGAGTGGCATGTCCTAATACACAGCATTCATAAAACAGGAGGGAATCAATCCCAGATGACCTTGCGCATGAAGAATCAGATGCGTGCGGACAGTGAAAACTTTGGAAACCATTTCTCATAAATCCACAGAAGCTGAAGTTTATCTGTTGCATTTATATAAAATAGTAACAATGCAATTAGGAGTGACACAGTGGCTTAGTGGTTAGCACTGTCGCCTCACAACAAGAAGGTCGCTGGTTCAAGTCCTGGCTGGGCCAGTTGGCAATCCTGTGTGGAGTTTGCAAGTTTTAGAGGTTTTTTTCGCAAGTTTTAGAGTTTGCTAGTTCTGTGTTAGCGTGGGTTTCCTCTGGGTGCTTAGGTTTCCCCCACAGTCCAAAGACATGCAGTATAGTTGAACTGAATAAACTAAATTGGCCGTAGTATATGTGTGTTTCCCAGTACTGGATTGCAACTGGAAGGGCATCTGTTGTGCAAAACATATGCTGGATAAGTTGGTGGTTCAGTCGGCTGTGGCGACCCCTGTTGAATAAAGGGACTGAGCCAAAGGAAAATTAATGAACGTTTGCAATTAGTTTCCCAGCACTGAGGTTTGTACTATAAGTGGTTGTGGCTGGAAGTACAACAATTGCAAGAATAATTAGTGGTTCTTTTTGCTGTGGCAACCCCTGATAATAAAGGGAATTAGCCAAAGGAAAGGAAAAGGTTTGCAATAAATTGTGAAATATGCTAACAACATGCTAGTAAAACTTTTTTTCGGGGTAATATCATCATCTACCATTTTTTGTTTACAAGAAGCATCTGTTAATATTATTTAATGCATCTGAGCCAACGGGAACAACAATAAAATGCTGTATTTTAATTAGCAACAAAATAAAATGAAAGTAATAATATTAAATTACATCTGTCAAAAAAAAAAAAAAAAAAAAAAAAAAAAAACATAGTAAACAATTGGACACTCAAACAATGTACATCACAAAAACTCTGGGTCAGATGACCATGCCAAAATGATGGACGTCCAGTAGGGGAGTAACAATACACATATTTGTATTGAGCCATTAGGTACGATGCACACTACAAAATCACAAATCTGTACAATAAATACTTGAAAAATAAAGAGTCTAATGTAACAAAACGATACTGGTAAGTTCAGTTGAGGATCCAAAATGCAGCATCTTTATTTATCGTCAGGCAGGTAAAGGTCACCACAGGAACAGAAAGAAGCATGCAAGTAATCCAGAAAGAATAGTTAGGGTCACAGGCGAAGAGATTGGTACAGGCGGCAAACAGCAAAAAAACAAAAACAAAACGAGGGTCAGGAAACACAGCAAAGCAAGACAACAGAAGCTTCATAGTGTTAAAATAAGTAAAAAGGACTCAGCAATGATCTGTGTGTGCTAATATTATGGTCCATCTGATTAGTCCATCATGAGCAATCAGGAACTGGTGTGTGTGAGGTTCATGATGGGATTTGTAGTTCATTGAAGTGGCAGATGTGTAGTTCGCCAGTGATCTGCACATGCTAGATTGCTGGTGCTCGTGGCTTCGGCCTGATCATAATTCTTGGAAATTTTTTTTTACAATGCTTAGAAGACACCCCAGAAGATGTGTCAAGAGTAGCTTCATCACTTCTCAAAGTAAAGATCATCTTAGTTTTAATGAATACACAAATTGTTAAAATCAAGGGAAAGTTTTTGTCAAAAACATACCAAACCAAGACACCACTGTGTTGTATTGAACCAAACTATGGATTTTGTAAACCGTTACACCCCTAATGTCTAGAAATGCACTATTCATACTGCACTTCATACCATACTACATTGTATGTACTGTACTGTTTAATAAAAATGTACCCTGAAAAAAAAAACAATGGACAAGTGTCAACTCAATTCAGCCTCATTTTTATCAGTATTTTTTAGCGGCGAATGAAACATCATCGCAGATCCTTTCATGTGGGTTTTTGTCATTCTTGTGCAGTTTTTCATGACATTGAAATAATTGCTTTGTGGGCTGCGAGCTAGCAAAAAAACTGCTTCAGTGAGTGACAGAGCCGGGCATGGGGTCAGAAAAACACCTACCTGTGCCGCATCGCAGGCTGGGAAAGACAGACAACCTTTTCCTTCACACCATTCGAAAGACTAGTCTGAACTCGAGGGTCAGCTCTGACGCAATTTTTCTGATGGGTCAGATTTAAATAATGAATTAAAGCAGCAGAATTTATCAACTCTGTCAAATTACTATGCAGCGAGATGCAATCGGCCGCAGCCTTTTAAAGAGGAAGGAATGCTGAAGTGCTGCCTCATGGGAAATCACAGCTACAGGACTCGCTCAAGTTAGAATGACGGATGAAGGATCAGAATGCGGTCCATTAATGATTCACAATTACAGTTATTTTCTAAATATCTGTCTCTCCAAATGTTTTGCTTTGTTCATTGTGCAGATTTGTGTGTGCGTGACTCATCAGGCTTGTCTGTGAAGAAGTGTGACACGTGAAAAGGGTTAGCATTAGTAACGCAGACACGCACACACTGTACTTTTGCAGTGATTATAAGTCGGCTTTAATGGATGCTCTGTTTTTCTCTCTTTGTTCTGAGTTCTTTTAATTCGCTTAACATTCTCTAGAGAGACAGAAAGAATCTTTGTGCTGATTCTTTTTCATACTTGAAGAGAGATGCGAGGTCCGTTTGATGACCGTACTGCTTTGCATGCTAGCAGGTCAAGTCCCATTCAGCTGTCTGAAGCACTCGGCTCTTGAATAAAAGTTGTCGTGATACTAGTCCTAACAACCTCTTCAATGCTATTCAGAAGTTTTGTTTGTCAAAAGGTGTCACAGAGAGAGATAGAGAGAAAGAAACATCATGTGTTGCATTGAGTCAAGTCTAATATCTAAAACAAAGATTCCTTATACACTTTAAATTTCACTGTGACTTTAAACAACACTATAAATCCAAGTTAAATAAAAATAAAGTAAGAAGACCGAGTTTTAGGGGAGGTTTCCAGTTATGGGACCTAGTCTAGTCTGCCAAATTGTTGTTTTTTAATTTTCTAATTGTTTGGGTGAATTACAGAACAACTGATAAATGAGCTGCCAGTAATTTCTCTGTCATCTAATGGATTGATTTCTCTCTATATTATTTTTTATACACAATATCAATACCAAATAAGACACAATTTATTTCAACCCAGGCTCATTCCGAGAACGTAGTCCCGGGGACGTTTCTGGAGACCGCGAGATACGTCCCGGGAGGTACGTATTTTTGCAGTTTTTGTTTTCGCGAATCCGCGAGAGGCCGCTGTGCGCGCTTTCTCCCGCGCCGTCCTCGCGTAAACCCGCTAGAGGCCGCTGTCGAACGACCTTCAGCCTGTCTGCCTGGACGACAGAATGATTGACCGTGCGACCGGCCAATTGGCTGACCCACCCTCCTCCTCCGTCCCTAAGCCCAACCGTTGACGATTCACAAAAGCCGTCCAGAAAAAGAAAAGCCCTCGTCTGATTTTTACCACGTTTTCAGATTTTGAGTACATCCTCACCCTGTGACGAACCTGTTCGCTTCATTTTTTGGATTCTGTTTTCTTACCTGATTTCTGGAACCGCTCTTCCCCGGACTCGAACCCGGTCGTCGTCGTGGTCAGCCCCTCCCTGCGCCTCGAGTCCGCCAAAGTACACGAAGAGCTAACCGGACAAACTGGTTGCAGCGGGAAAGCCCTCCACACGGAGGCGAGCGGCCGGCCGGCCGGCAAGCGCCGAAAGGAACGGCGTCACACCGCCCCGCAGCGTTCGCTTAAAAAAATGAAATGCAGCCGGACGTACCCCCGGCTACGTATCTCGCGGTCTCCAGAAACGTCCCCGGGACTACGTTCTCAGAATGAGCCTGGGTTGATTTATTTTAAACTGTAGAGTTAAATTCTCTACATCAAGTTGAGTAGGGACCAAAGTCCCAAAATGCAGTTTCAAAAGCAAAAATAAATGTAGAAAACTTAATAATTACCAGCTGAAAAGGCAACTATTGATAAACTTCTATATTTTAAGAGTTCACACTCAGCTGATGATTGATTATACAGTGCGTTTGGCATGCTGTCTCAGGAGAGAGCCTTGAGCTCATAAGATCCTCGAGTCTGGGGGTCCCACCTGTTTGTAGGGCGAGAGGGGAGTTTGAGCTCAGGTAGATCTCGAGAACTCCCCTGCTTATTTATGGCTAATGATGAATTAGGGATTGCTATGGAGAGATATACTGCTAAGAGCTCATCTATGGGGCCAATTTGATTTGGTCAATTCACTTGTGTCGCATGTCTTTGGAGCACGAGGACAAGTAAACTCCGCACAGAAACGTTGACTGGCCTGGTAAGGACTTGAACCAGTGACATTCTTGCTGTGAGGCAAAAGTGCTAACCACTGAGCTGCCGTGCCACCCTGTCAAGGATAAGGAGGGAGTAGGGGTGGAAGTGGTGATTATTCAAAAGGAATATAACTGAGGTAAGAAACTCTGGTTATTTATGGTGAGTTATGAATCATCTGAATGGCGAATCATGTGTTAGCTGATGCGGGACCAGCTGTGGTCAATCATAAGCACGTGATCCTCTCGAAATTAGTCTAGTTTAAAAATAATCTTGACTTTACTGAGTGTTATTGTAATTTCATTAGTTATTTTTTTTACCTTTAAAAAAAACACAAAAATATATAATTTAGGATTGTTATCTTCTGAAAACTTCATGACCCTAGCGCTATACATGACGTAAATACAGATTATTGAAAGTTGAAAGCAATGTGTTAGCTACTTTTGTACTTTGTCTTATTAGTCAAGTAAAATCACTGTTCATTGAGACAATCCCATTTTCCTTTTCTTCCATGCGTATCAAATAATGAACACATTCTCTCATTAAGTACATGATCCCACATGACTACATTAAACGAAATTCAGCAGTTAATAAAACGAGTAACTCACATTACATTTTTTTGAAAGTATCACAAACATTATTACTTAACTTTTAAAGTAGAATTTTACTTTACTAGTTAGTCAGAAAAGTAATATTATTACGTAACTTGCGTTAGTTGTAATGCATTACCCCCAACACTGCTTAGGACTAAAAGTCTGGGTCAAATTCGCATGCCTGAAGGATGGATAAGTGTGCCATTTCATAGTAGATATTACATGACGTGGTATTAGACACAGTGCATTGTTTCTCAGAGCAACTATCAGAGAGAGAGAGAAACAATCTTTGCGTGTATTCTTTTTGAAACACAAGAAGATAGGAGGTCTGTGTTGCTAGTGTGCAAAGCAGCAGTCAAGTCAAGCCCCATTCAACTGTCTGAAGAACTTGGCTCTTGAGAAAAGTTGTCATGATAGCAGTCATAACACAACCTCTTCAATGCTATTCTGAAGTTTAGTCTGTCAACAAGTCACAGGTTACAAAACTTTTGAACAGCTGTTTAGCGTATTTGTTGCATTTCAGTTGCGTTGAGTGAAATCTAGTGTCTAAAATCAGATTTAGAGATGTTTATTTGTGTGTCAGTTAGGTACATAAGGTCACAGATTTTTATACACTGTATGTATGTTTTATTCATCACTTTCTTACACTCTCAGAAATAAAAATCACAGCTATCGTTGGGGCTGTACATTTTCAAAAGGCACACATTTGTACGAAATGGATTCACACTCGTACATTAACTCTACCTCACTTTTTGAGTTCAGACTTGGAAATGTGACATGCATATGCTTTATAATTTGTCCAAAAATGTTTAATTTAAAAGTATTATAATTTATCATTTAATATTTATAGCTGAAGTTATGATTATTAAAAATTATGACATTTGTATTGCAAAACCCAACACCTGTGGGACTGTGACAATTAAGTTAAACAGTATACAGAGGTGTACAAAGCTTTTTAGAAGATACCACACTTAGCAATAGTTTGTATACCTGTAATTCAGAGTGTATGTACCTTTAGCTTTTCATTCACAATATGTCATTCATTCATAATTAATCATCTGTCTAATATTCTGAAAACATCTCTTTACAGTTATATGAAGCATGTCAATTTCAGTTTAGTTTCAAAATGAAAAGGGTTTTGTTTGTATCCCCATGGTTGTTTGTCAGTCATTTGACTGTTTTCAATTACACGACAGCTGTCAAATATCAAATATTTAGTTGCTACTTTCATTTCGTCTCTCAGTTTATGACTGTCAACAAAAAGCATTGCACATCTGTGCACAATGTGGTAATTTTTCAGGGTTACGAATAGTAGTGATGCTGTTTTGCACACTGTGATGTATTTATTTTTTGTTAAATGTTAAACTGTGTTCCATTTTATGCAGGTTTACGATTTGTTTTAAACGGTTTGGTATTTGGATCGTTCACTAGCATTCTGTATTGTTTGATGATTTTACATAAATTAAAGGTTTTTATACCAAAATGTAAAGTAATGGGGAAAGGTTTTTAGTCAGAAATATATTTTTCTTAAGATAAATTGATACATTTTTTTGATCTTGATTTGATATGCATGCACCAATAGGGCTGCACAATTTGGAGAAAAAATCTAATTGCGATTTATCTGATCAAAATTGCAATTTGCGATTTTAAAATGCGATAATTTAAATTTAATATCACCATAATTTAAAAAGAGCTACAGGTTTAATTCGCTGCTTTTAATAGCACCAAAGAAAGACCAAGCATAATCTCAAAGTACGCTACACTGTGCTACTGTTTATTTAAAACCATTTTTCCAATAAAGTTGTCAGTTGTCATGACAAATTAAGAACATAACTACAGTATTTCAGATTCAATTAAATGAATTATATGTAATGTCTTAAAGATATAGAAAAGCTTTAAAACCTTTACATTTTTCACATTGACATTTTATGGTGCACTGACAATGCTTTCCACATACAGTTTTCGATTTTACTTCACAGCACAAGAACTCTTGTATTAAAATGTAAAAATACTTAATATATTTAGATACTATTTTAGATATTTAATACAAGCAGTCAGATATATAAAATGTACCTTGAATTTTACCTACAGTTGTCTGCTTTTTAAGTAGTTGGAGCATTTTAATTTCTCGCGATCGCCTCCCTTGCCATAGAAATAATCAAAATAATCGCAGCTTTTGCAATTTGAAAAAAAAAAAATAAATAAATAAAAAAAATTCGCACCTTTTAAAATCACGATTTCGGTTTAAAATTGATTGATTGTGCAGGCCTGTGCAAATATGTTTGCATGTAGCCTAATGACAAAGCTCAAATTGACTTTGGTAAACCTTGTTTAACAGAAATAAAAGAAAAACATATAATTTGCCTTGTTTTAAACCATTCTCTAAACCAGAGATGCCCGAAGTATGACCATAGTTGACCCACTGGCCTACCATCCCATCTGAGAGGAGATTATGATGGAGAGGGTTGGGGCGAATGCCTTTAAGATCGTCATTTCTAATTTGACGTAAACTTTTTTGCTTGTTTTATTGCAGAGCTACAAAAAAAGCAAACAGAAATGAAATGTTTCAATTAAATGTAAATGAATCTGATTTTTTAAAATGTAAATACTATCACTCGACAGATAGAGGATTATGCAGAAGACATCGGCAAGCAAATCAAGGCAAAAAACTAGAGTAATTCTGTTATAAATTAGATTTTGTTTACAAAAAGAAAGCAATGTTTTCTAGTCATTTTTAAAATTATTAAATAAATTAGGAAATTACCCATGACAAATTACATCATCTATATTTACCTTCGGCCCACTAGCCTTAATCAAGTTTGGTTTTTGGCCCTTCATAAGAAAACGTTCAGCACCCCTGCTCTAAATGATAGCTGAAACTTTTTGTTATTACAGGCTGTTTGAAGCTTAGCGGGAAATGCAACATTACTTTGTCACCACTTCCAACACTTACAAACAGTAACCATACTCATAAGGTTGTAAAGTTCATATAGTTTTTGGTGCATTGATTACTATTTGTATATTTCTAAGAAAAAATACATGGTTAAACTTTGCTTAGTGTAACAAATACATAATCTGACATAGCTGATAAAAACATAATCCTTTCTGCACATTTCTGCAAGAGTTAATGCTACTGTACATACATAACTATATCCAAAGGGATGTGTAGTGTGGGGCTCTTTTATTGATAGCTTTGTTGGCACCTTCATTGCTTTAAGGCTCTTAGCACACTCTCCATCCTGCTCTGGGTCTCTAGAGCATCCATCGCTGTGAGAGCTCCCACACAGACATCCAAACTCCCACACAAGTCACTTCAAACCCCGCTGTGACCTGCCTGCAGTTCTGCCCTTTACTTTACCAACATACACACACAGGCAACACTTACTCACATACCGCCGTCATCCCTGTCACCACTCTGGGTTCCCTCGTGTCAGAGGTGCGAGTCCAGTTTCTTTCCTTTTACCTTGTCTCCTTTTTTTCCCCCCTTCTTCTTTTCACAGCACAAACACAATTTTTACTGTCAGAGGTTTGAAAGAGCCCAGTGAAATCTCTCATCCCCCCCAGAGAGAGCGGTAAAATCTCAGGCGCCTTGGGTATGACGGCAGCTTAGCTGGATAGAGGCTTCTAATGCTTAAAATTCTGCCGGTGCAATCCGCAGTCAGAGAAGATGACTTTACCCTGGGCACTTCATAGAGCATCCATTACCCATATACTGAGCAGGATATTAACTCGAGCCCGACTGCGCAAGCACGCATCTCCGGGGTACAACAGCCATGTCTTATTACTCTATTACAGGTCAAACCCCGCAACTGCCATTTGTCCATCCCTGAACTTTCCTGAGCACATTTGAGGCTCCTTGTGCATTTAATGTATTCTTTCCCTAATGTAATATTGGACTGTGGATGAATTTACATGGGTCAGTTTACATTGGTCCTCGTTTCACCTTCAAGGTACAATCAGTGGAGAAGTGAGGAAAAGTAGAAAAGACAAAAAGTAACAAAGCAGCAAATGCGATAAAATCAGGTTGGGGAATAATAAAAAAAAGTTAGGATTAATAACTAATTGAAATTTAAAAATATATAGTTAACATTTATAAAATAAATATCATTTTAAGAGTTCACACTTGATGATTGAAAATAAAGCTGTCCTGGGAGAGAGCCCTGACCTTAGAAGATTCTTGAACCCAGGGCTCCCTCCCATTTCATCGGGAGAAAGGGGAGTCTGAGCTCAGGTAGGTCCCGAGAGCTCCCCGATATCGTTCACTCAGCCTATTCCTTGAATATTATGGGTTGCAATGGCAGAAAATACCGCCAACTACACCAGCATATAAATATGCAGTGGGTGCCCAGTACTAAAACACTCATATACTGTGCCAATTTGGTTTATTCAGGGCTTAATTTGTGCCGGAACACGCCGGATCCGGAACCTCTGAAATGTGATCATGCAACTCATTTTGACAATCCCCCTCCTCAACCGCCCACTGTTCACTTTCGCTTTCTTCCTCGACTCCCCAACCCTCTTCACTGTCATCTGCGACACCCCCGCCCCGTTCACTTTCGTCTACGACACCCCTCCCCCATCCACCGCACCACCACAACTTTTGTGCGCGACCAACACCTCTTCATCCTCGGGTAACATGCCGGATTCGTCACCACAATCTGTTTCGGAACCTCGCAATCCACAAATTAAGCACTGGGTTTATTCAATTCACTTATACTGCAATGTCTTTGGACTCTGGGATAAATCCAGAGTACATGGGGGAAACCCACGTGAGCACGGGGAGAACATGTAAACTCCATACAGAAATGCCAACTGGCCTAGCCGGGACTCGAACTCGAATACAGCCACTAGCTGTTTCCATCCAAAAATGCAAATTACTTTACGGATAAAACTGGATTATCGCATAAAAGAAAGCAGCGTTTCCATCCAACGAGTCAAAGAGAACAAAACCATCACTTCCTGATTAACTGGCGCCAAATATCAACAGTAAAAATAGAATTTGCTGTGGTAGGAGAAGTTACGTCAATCTTTTCTTTATTTAATAAATGACTTGCGCTTCAGAAGGCAATCCTGACACGCAGTGAACCCGCGGTGGCGTTTGAAGCCGTGAGATGCGGAACACAGATGCTCTTGCAGTTCTGGAGGTCATTAATAATATAATAACACTAATTCTGAAACAATTAAGACATTTTAGAATGACCAAAACAACATTTCAGATGTTTTACAATGTGCTTAGCCTGCTGGTTTATCGTAAGCAATTTTATCAGCACATGATCTAAATCACGAACAAAATCACATGACTTTTTTAATGCGCATACCAGAATTTGTAAAGTATAAGTGTTTCCATCATAGTTAATGCACATTTTTTCTTATCGATTAAAAAGTTTATCCTACTCAGTTATGCAGTTACGCATAGGTCTAGAAAAAAAGAGAGGGTGTGGGGGGGGGGGTAGTGGTGGATGGAGTGATTGAGCATGTGATCCTCTCGAAATTAGTTTATAAATAAACTTTTTAAACTAAAGTAATAACTAATTACAGTAAATCTTTCTATTTAGAGAGGAGAAAAAAAGTTCCATTTGTTTACTCATGTTTGAGTGGAATATGTTTTTTGTTATTTGAAAAACAAATGTTTTAGTTGTGTAAAAATAACCCCTGATTTTGCTGCTTCATTTTAGTATTTCACTTCCAGTGAGGACCGATAAAGTATCTGACATGGTAAAGTTGTCCCGTCACAGCTGGTTAGGAGGCAGCATTGTGTAATATGTCAGAAAGAGGAATAAATTTCAGGGCTCTGTCTAATCCAGTCAATGTATGGAGTATGAAAATGCTTCTTGTGTTTTCTGAGGAGATAATATCAGAGCTATGCTAATGCTGCGGTTTGTTTAGACTCAAATGTAATATAGCAACTTGATTTATAAGTGAACAAATTGGTTACGCTAGCATTAGCTACTGTACGCACAGTCATTAGCGTTTAGGTAACCACATTGTGATGATTAATGATGCTATACAATGGTGGTATTTGTTATGCAGGTGAATGATTACTCCGAAAAGTAATACCTCTGTCTTTAAAAGTTTGTTCTTATTTCTGACATTTAATTCAGGATGTTTGATTACTGTTGTATTTTGTAAGCTTAAAGGTGAATGTTTGTATATAAAATGTAAATTTTTAGCTTTAGTTTTAGTATGCACTTAAAAAAAGGTATATATCTATTAGATATAATAAAATCACATGATATTATATCTCACAGCCATATCTTCCTGCAGCCCAAGACCGGTTACTCACTGAAGCCAAGCAGGGCTGATGGAAGTAGTGTTAGTGAGGCCAGCAGGAGGTGTTCAACCTTTGTTCTGCGTGAGTCGTAATTCCCCAGTGTAGTGAAGGGGACACTATACTGTCAGTGAGTGCCGTCTTTCAGATGAGACGTTAAACCAAGGTCCTGATTCTCTTTGGTCATTAATAATCCCATGGCACTTGTAAAGAGTAGGGGTGTAATCTCAGTGTCCTGGCCAAAATCCCTCGATCGGCCCTTACCCATCATGGCCTCCCAATCATCTCCATCCATTGAACTGACTGTATCACTGTCTCTCCACTTCACCTATAACTGGTGTGTGGGGAGTGCGCTGGTGCCACTGTCCTATGGCTGTCGTCACATCATCCAAGTGGATGTTGCACACTGGTGGTGGCTTGGAGAGACCCCCCTCATGATTGTGAAGCTCTTTAGGTGTATGGCCAATAAACAATAATAAATAATAAATGCGCTATATACATACACATTACATTACATTAGATATTAATATAATTCTTCAATTCTAAAAGATATTCTATAGTTGTTTCCTTGGACCCGTGTGAACGGATAATTAAACAACGTTAAGTATTCAAAGCCTTTTTTAAAAATGGAAAGGAAAAAGGTTTAGTATATTATAGTTTCAAACATACTCTTAGTTAAATTTTAATTAAAGCTAAGGATGTGTCTGTTTACATTATTTTAAAGACCTTAGCTAACATCAGATAAAAAGTTGTAAGAAACACACTCCATTTAAAGTCCATTTTCTTAATTCCTAAAAGACTCAAAGACTTAAAGTATGGGTGACCCTTGAAAAAAGCAGTCTTAAGTTAAACAGGTACTGTAAATGTTACATTGTATAGGTCAAAATAGATTTTTTTTTATGTCAAAAATCATTACAATATTAAGTACACAATGTTTCATGAAGAGAATTTATAAATATTCTACCATAAATATATATGATTTTTATATTAGTAATGTGCATCTTCATTTGGACAATTTTGCGATTTTCTATTTTTCCTCAAATTCCAGATTTTCAAATAGTTGTGTCTCGATCAAATACATTTATCTCTCATCTATCTATCTACAGATGTGGCTACTGAGAATGCGCTAGTGTATTAAAGTGATCTCGTACGTTACTGCAGTAAAGTGCGACACAGCACAACATGGTCTTACACAAGAAACACATGGCCAGCAGGGGGCAGTTATGTAACAGTGAACATACTAAACTGATATACTGTAGCAGCCAGAGCATGTAAGCGGAGCTCCATGGTCGTGCGCTTGCTCGCCACTAATACCACTCAGGTCCCGCGGCGACATAAAATTTCTCTAGTAGTTTTTTGTAACTAAAATATCTTAAATAACTGTCTAAAATTAAGGCAGTTCGATAAAATAAGTTTCTCTTTCAAAGCGGCATTCTTTCTTGTGCTTTTTTCAGTACAGTTTTTTAATAATATTTTAATAGGCCTAAGTGATCAACTGTGTATTGTTTAGCCTATTTATTTAGGCAGCTGTGCGTGTTATCTAATACCACAGTTTAACTGACTGTTAGACTATTTTAAACTATGGAGCTCTGAACAGAATTCGAATTACAAATTGTATATCAGTTTTTATGCAAGGTAAAAATCACTTTCAACAAATTTACACTGACTGCTCTTGTGGTCCACGGTCACATACTGTATAAACAATGAATATAATGGTTAATAGCGCAAGGTGGAATCTCAATGACAAATATCCAGTTTTATCAGCCTGTTTCTATGCACACAGAGACACAGTAGAAGCACATTGTGTATGTCTAACAGCTTCAGAATCATAAATATTTGTATTCAGGTGTTACCATTGCCCTGTGCACCAGACCAAGGACAGAGTTCTAGTCTATTCAAGTCCACACCGAAATCATTTTTAATCAACAATATTTTTGTTTAATCACGTTAGTCTGAATAGTAATACAAAATCCTTTTTTTTTTTTTTTGGCTTGTATGTATCAATACCAATAATTTCATATTGTGCATTTAGCATCTTTATTTGTATCATATAGTTATTGGAACATGTAACTTTCAAATATATGTGAAGATTATTTATAAACCAATTTCGAGAGGATCGCGTGCTTATGATTGCTTGCGGCTGGACCCGCATTATCCAATTTATCATTCACCAATTAGACGACTCCTAAGTCTCTTATAAATGCCCTAGGTTTCATACCACAGTCATCTTCGTTATGAAGAATTCACCCTTCTACCACTACTCCTTGCCTAGATGGGTAATACGGTGGCCCAGTGGTTAGCACTGTTGCCTCACAGCAAGAACATCTTTGGTTCTGGTTATTACAAACAGCTGATGTTTCCATGCAGAGTTTGCAAGATCTCCCTGTGCTCGCGTGGGTTTCCTCCCACCGTTCAAAAACATGCAGCTTAAGTTAATTGACTAATCCAAATCAGCTCCTTAGACAATGCACTTAGTAAGTAGTTATCTCTTAAGAGCAATCACTATCTGTTCATTAGCTTCTACAGCAAGGGAGTTATCGAGTTCTACCAGAGCTTAAACTCCCCTCGCCTTGCAACAGGAGGGAGCCTCAGGCTCGAGGATCTTTTGAGCTCAGGGCTGTCTCCCGGGACAGCATGCCAAACAAGCTTTATAATCAATCATCAGTATGAACTCTTGAAGTGTTCTGTAAAATTACTCAACAAATATTATTTACATGTGTATTTTGTTTGTGTATAGGAAGAAGTGTAAAGTTTTTCCTTTTTAACACAGCAAATTGGGGAAGTGTTTGAAAAGTTCACTGACCGCAACATGCCTGCTCTTATTAAAAGTTCTCTTTTGAATACAGCCCACACTGCGATTCTGCCGTGTCTCAGTTTTTGCAGACTTTTCAGACTAATAGATTGCAATATAGATACAAAAGCATTATCTGATGTCTACGGGATCTGCTCGGATCATAGCATAATGTACTAGAGTGAAGGTTAATACCAAGCGAAGCTGTTGTAATCAAGCCTGGTTATGTTCAGTCAGCTGGTTCTAATTATGCTTTTAATTGGCTGCATTTAGCTAAGGTGCATTTTCTCTTTTGTACTGTGCCAGGCGCGCAGATTACTTTAATTAAATAAACATATAGAAGAAGAAACAGGCTTTGTTTTCACCTTAACACAGTCAATGTCAAACTTTCAGTAACTTTTAGATGCAGAACACTCCAATTATATTGAAAAGAATGATACAGTTCTCTACAGATCACACAGCTTATGGGATTGCAAATGTTGACTAAGGTTGCAGAAGATTAAACTCACTGGAGATAGCAAAATGATGTTGGGCAGCTAATCAAACCCTGTAGTGCTGAATGAAGAGCAACCGCAGTGCGGACCAGCACTCGATGGCTGCAAATGACCAGTGATTACAGAAAATGTGTTGAGCTCAATGTTTTATGCCTCGTGGATCATCCAAACACTCTATGGCCATTGGTTACACTGCGTAATGGGTGCATTCATTACCCGGGAACGCCTCACAAGAGCCTCCATCACTTTTCAGGGCTGTCCTAGCCCATCTCATTCTTTAAAAGAATCATTAGAGGCCAGTAAAACAGAATTAAGCTCCTATCAATCACCTTGTATGAGGATGCCTCTGCACTCAGATGCTTCATTGAAGTCATTACATTCCCGATCCCACGGAGTGCCACTCCGCTTACAGACACACAAGTTGAAGGTTATTTAGTTATGGATATTTGGCGCAGATCCAGATGCCTTCTGTGAGCTGGAAACATGTGGGAGGCTCACGGCAGAGGTTATCCATTCACACAGTGTTTCTACAGCAACATTGTGCTGTTGTGTGGTAATACAGTAGACAGGTTTTTTTATCTGCACACTGCAGGGTCCAAAATTAACTTTTGCCACATTTGCCAATGGTGAGTGAACCGAGAGGAATATTTCTTGCAAATTGTGTATTCAGGAGGTGTGTTTAGCATAATCGCTATAGGAAATTTTTTTTAAATAATAATTTATTTTAATCAGATTTTTTTAGTTTAAATAATATTTAGTATTACAAAAAAAAGGTTAACAGATTAAAGATTGATGTCCTCAGATAAATAAAGAACATTACAGTTAGTCTGCACTAATAGCCTAGTGGTTAGTGCGTCGACACATAACACCAAGGTGCTCACGGCGACCTGAGTTCATTTCCCGCCTCGATGTCCTTTGCCGATCCTTCCCTCATCTCTGCTCCCCACACTTTCCTGTCTGTAAAATCTCCACTGTCCTATCCCAATAAAAGTGAAAACCCTTAAAAAATATTATTAAAAAAAGAACATTACAGTTATAATGATTTGTACCACTGATGCAAATAAATACTTGTATGTTTGCCATTTAAAAGGAATTCAAGCATACACTAAAAGCGTAAAGCGTTTATTAATCATAGATCAACATTAACTAGTGTATTATTAAAATCCAAAGTTGTGTTTGTTAAAATGTATGTACTGTGAGTTAACATGAACTCACGTTATTTAACTTGATTCATTTTCTTTTCGGCTTAGTCCCTTTGTTAATCTGGGGTCGCCACAGTGGAATGAACCGCCAACTTATCCAGCATATTATATTACGCAGCAGATGCCCTTTCAAATGCAACCCATCTCTGGGAAACATCCATACACACTCATACACTACAGACAATACCCATGTCTTCGGACTGTCGGGGAAATCGGAGCACCCGGAAGAAACCCCCACGGGGAGAACATGCAAACTCCACACAGAGATGCTAACTGACCCAGCCGAGGCTCAAACCAGTGACTTCTTGCTGTGAGGCGACAGCACTACCTACTGAGCCATCGCGTCGCCATTATTTAACTTTAATAACACAAACGAACGTTAGCAAAGATGAATATATTGAAAAATGTATTACAGATTGTTTGTTCATGCATGTTAGTAAATACATTAACTAATGGAGCATTATTTTAAAGTGTTACAAAAATGCTAAGTTCCACACAGTCTATTTGTTTTGGGATAACATGAAGGAATTAAGTAAACTTAAGTTAACTTGTACAAATTTAAGTGGATTGAGCATAAAACCATTTAGTTGTCCCCCCCCCCAAAAAAAAAAAAAACTCAAGAATTGGGTTGATTCAGGTCATTTTAAATAGGTAGTTTGAACAAACAGCAAATCAATTTTTTTGAGTGTATAAGGTCTAAATGGCGAGATTGTACCTGTGCTTTTTACTCTGCACGCAATTCTGCTGCACTGTAGTTTAGGCCACATCTAATCCTGAAATCTTTGAAGAAGCCTAAATACCCTCTCTATTCATTCTAGCTTTTTCATGGGTTTTCCCAAATTTGTTTATCTACTATAAAAATAGGGATGGCTGATGTGAAACTGACATTTTAACATTGTTGAGACGCGTGAAGAGCAGATGTTGCAAAGCACTACTGTGAAGCAGCCTTAAATACGGACACACAGCTGCATCATGTAAATGTGTCATTATCATCAAATGACTGTCTTCACAGTGTATGTTCTGCTGTTTATAGTGTTCAAATTTGACATTTTAAATGACATCCTCTCAAGACCAGGGGTTCTCATTGTCTACATTAAAAGGTCCAAATCTGACTTAAGGTCAAAGGTCCGGAACAATTGATATTACATAACTCGTTTTAATAAACATCCATAACATGCATCACAAGTCAACACTATTTATTTTTCTTTAAATAAAGTGGCATTTGCATTTAAAACACATTACATACAACGCAAATGTGGCAAAACCACTAATATAAGTGCATTTTTGTATAACACAACAAAAGGTAGGCCAATATTATCTGGATGCAGCCATGATGATGCAAGCTGAGATTGCATGTCTCAGAGATGCAATATCAGACACAATGCACTCAACGGAGCTAGTAATGTCACTGTGAGGGGTGGGGTTAGGTGTGGGCATTAAAAAGCATTGCATCCAGCTCAGATTGCAAATGCACCAGGTCTGCAATCAGACCTCTCAAAAAAAAAAGGTAAAAAAATACAAAAGGCGTGTAATGAAAACTTTAGGTGTTGTAGTTGTGCGGTCCTTTTATCTGTATTCTGTGGCCGTTCAGAATGTCTGTTTTGTTTCATAGTGGAGTTTTAAATTTCCAATTGCCTCATTACAAATCTAGCAGAATGGCTTTATGCTGGCTTGTGGCACAATAAACGCATACTTATCGGTCAATTCAACTTCAAACTGTTGATTCTCTTCAAGTTTTCTTTTAGTGTGACTGACATCATGCAAGTAAAATGATTGCTTCACTGGGTACGTATCCCGATTGATCACGTGCAACCTCGTATAATCACTGAATGTGACGGCAATAGTCACACAGGAAAACATTTAATATTTTGCTTTCAATTTTGTTTTGGCCCGTTTTATTTTATTACAAAAATACAAACACTTTGTTTACAAACTGTTGATTTACAATGTTTATGCATTCATCAGTAAAGGAAATGCACAATTTGAATCATTTACACATGATCTTGCAATACAAAATGGAGTTGGATCCAGAGCGGAGTCTGGACTTTGAGAAGCTTTGCTCTAGACTAAAATATTATGCCTTTTTACTATGCACTTTTTTGTTATATCAACTTTAATGGTCTGCAAGATCAAATTTTGTATTTTTTTATTGTTTTTTATAAGCTATAAGGAAAATGAGTAGTGTTCACATGTGCCTTTGTTTGTTTTCTTTCTTTGCTAAACCTCCTCTTCATGCCAGCTACGTCAGTGGCTCAGATTTATCAGCAGATCGACATGGTCAGCATCTGCAATGTAACGTTTAACTACAGCAGTAGGCAACATAAACACACATTTAGCCTAAGAAAACAAAATACATCAATGCGAGCCTGAGAAACCAGCGACTCAACAAACAGAACTAGGCAAACATGAGGGGGAATATATACACAAGCCCTAATGACTTAATGAGAATAATTAATGACACACACCTGGAAACAATCAGTGAGGGAACACTGAGCAAACATATGTTGGAAACAAAGAAACCAAACCTCAAACTAAACGTCAGATGAAAACAAAAGCCCAGCAAAACTAGTTTTCCCTTACCAATTTTCCTGTTTTAATAGTCCAGTGTGCTGAATGGCCTTCAAATTCCTTTCCAGTGATGTGACAGGCTGATACTGGGTTGCATGCTGTGTTTAAGTGGCACAAAGGCTGCACAAAGGCATGTTTACCTTGTCTGATGAGGGATATTTGTGATTCAAATGTTTATTATACTGATTAAACATTTTTAAACATGTTATTGGTTCACTGTGATTTCAATAATACAGTGTTATATGTTAGCCACATGTCTGCAAACATCCTGTGGGACACATACAGTGAGATTTAAGGGAACCATTGCAGTGCTTTTTAAGGAAATACACACAGTGTGTTAGGTATTCAGCAAATAACCCGGTTCCATAAGCTGTAGGATAAACTGGTTGGCTTTAAAAAAGTTGTCAGATTGCTGAGTCCAAGCTGACCTCAGTGTTGTGGGGGATTGAGTGTGTGTGAGTGGGCTTATGATTACAGGCCTTGAGATCTCGCTATGTGACGGAGGTAGGTTTGCCGCATTTTTAATGCGAATGTTCAGACGCTGATGATATTAGAGTTGTTTATGTGCATGTTAGACACCGAGGGAGATGACTGTTTTGATTATCATTGCAGCTTCACGCATTTGAGCCATTGTTGTCGTGAGTGATTACCCTCCATTTGAAGCCTCTCATGCCGGTTCTTTTATGAGTTTGTTGATGTTTCGAGAATGAGGCGGTTGTGGAGACGTGTGTTTAAATCCTGTGTTCAGTGGCTAAGTGGAAATAATGATATTAGCAGTAAATCATGTTAGCGATAGCAAGGCTTGCTCTTGGAGTTCATATTAGCTTTATTAAACTTCTTATTAGTCATTGCGCTGAGCAGCTGTTCAGTCAATAGTGAAATTGTGGTAAAGCTGGAGTTTATTTTGGCTTCCATGAACTTTTGAAAAGTGCTTTTGAAGTGGCACTTCATATAATATATATATGCATGGTGGTGCAGTGGGTAGCACTGTCGCATAACAGCAAGAACGTCGCTGGTTCGAGCCCCGGCTGAGTGAGTTGGCATTTCTGTGTGGAGTTTGCCTGTTCTCCCCATGTTCGCTTGGGTTTCCTCCAGTTGGTCCGGTTTCCTCCACAAGTCCAAAGACATGCAGTATAGGTGAATTGGGTAAGCTAAATTGTCCATAGTGTATGTGTGTACAGGTATGTCTTGGTCCTCTCGGTGGTTGAGCAGTGGGCTAATGACCTACCTTGTAAAAATTAGATGTTACGAAACACCAACGTGGTGCGGCTAAATATCAAGTGTGATTTAAATGGTCCTGGGAGAAAGTATATATACACAAATGTATGTGTATGTATATGTATGTATATTTACATTTATACAACAGTTCTTTCTGCTTCTCGAATCTGATTGGCTGATAGCCGTGAGATATTTAAGTAATACAGTACAGTCTCTTTACCCTTTGTGTATTACTCCGCCCACAGCCAGCAACAAGCAGAGACACTACTGTTTGACAAACATTACTGCTGTTAGACAACAGAATGTACTTTTGAGGCTTTTTTAGTCAAGAATGTAGTTGTTTAGATTGCAACTATGCCGTTTATTTTTAAGAACAGTGCCTATTTTAAAATATTTCTAATTTCTGAGAGAGCTCGTCGGCGGCCATTAACCTGCCATACAGGTTACATTGTCATTCCTGTTTTTCTTGGGAGTATCTCGTATCCATCTCCCGCAGACCAATCTCTCGCAACCATCCCGGTTTTTATTTCTTCTGGAAAAACTCCCGTAATTTCAGATAGATAGATAGATAGATAGATAGATAGATAGATAGATAGATAGATAGATAGATAGATAGATAGATAGATAGATAGATAGATAGATAGATAGATAGATAAAATTGTAATATATCCTATATGAGAAAAGAAAAGAAAAGAAAGAGATCACAGTGCTTTCTTAAACTCTAGTTTTACTGTATGTGAATTTCACTATATATTATTTATTATTGCTTTCTACGAAATTGCAGGGGAAGGAACTCTAATACATTAGGTAGCAGTGTCTTAACAATAAGATATTGGTTAAACTGAATTAAAGGTTACGCAAAAATGAAAATTTGCGACTATTTACAAGTGTTTTATGCAACATTATAATTTTTTTGTATAAGATTTAACTTTAGATGGAAACATACGTAGTTCACTTTAATGTTTTTTCCAAATCTACCTTCATTTACATTTAAAGCACAACAAAAATTCATTCGGATGAGATGTTAAACCAAGGTCCTGACTCTTTGTGGTCATTACAAATCCCAGGATGTCCTTCGAAAAAGAGTAGGGGTTTAAACCTGGCATTCTGGCCAAATTTGCCCACTGGCCTCTGTCCATCATGGCCTCCTAACCAACCCCATGTCATAATTGGCTTCATCACTTTCTCCTCTCCACCAATCAGCTGGTGTGTGGTGTGGGATCCTGTGCAATAAGGCTGCCATCACGTCATCCAGGTGGATGCTGCACACTGGTGGTGGATGAGGAGATTCCCCCCAAAAATATGTAAAGCACTTTGACTGTCCAGAAAAACGCTATATAAAATATAAGAAATTATTATTATTATTATAATCAATGTTTATAGAATTAATAAAAACATTTTAATATTAGACATTTAAGAAGGCTTGGATTAAACCACATTGTTCTTGTCAGTTAATCTTGCAATGTTTTATGAACTGATTATTAGCTTTGATGGAATGAATTTTTAGCAGAGGGACTGAACTCTTTCTCTCTCTCTATCTCTCTCTCTCTCTCTCTTATTGGATTAAAAGTATCATTGCGTTTTAAAATCAACAAAAACCTTATGTTTTAGGAATAACATAGATGAGAAATTAATAACAGACTTTTCATTTTTGTATAAGCTAATTTAATTTAAAAGCAGATATATATTTAGCAGAGCCTCTTTTTTAATCACTTGTTGTTTGAGAAACTGCCTTCGAGTTTTATCTGATCAAGCTCACTTAGAGCAGTCAGAGCAACTGAGCTGAGCTCCTCTCATGACTGAGACACTTCATGTCACTGATGGAGTATGGAGGGTGAAACTCAGTGTCTCTCTCTGTCCATCTGTGTTGGACTGTGAGTGGAAGTCTCCGCAGTGATGTGTAGACGGGGTTGATTGCTCCCTGTCTGGCCTGTCAGACAATGTCAGGCTGAGGAATGATCTTCCTGTGCCATCCAGCCTGGGAAACACATTAACTCTCACTCTACATGCAGAACCAAGCTTACCACACTGATTTTTAGATTAAAAAGTTTCTACCTTTGAAGATAAGGCTTTAATTGGTATTCTTAAAGAGAATCAGCCTCTCGTTTATCGTTTCAGGAGCAATTATTGTTCATTTAACAGTGATCTCGCTTCAAGATGAAACCTAACTCGCAGATGCAGTTATGTAACTATTATTCCATTAGAAATAATTAAAACATTGAGCATTTGCAAGTACCACTTCATTTTTTTTTTTTGTTTTACACATTTCTGGTGTATGGTTATTAGGGTGTTGTGATTGTTAGCAAGTTTCTAAAATTTTAGGCCAATTCAAACCTCACACACAAACACTAACAAACAAGTTGGCCATTATATTTACCCAGCAAATAATTTTGTGTTTAATAGACATCTAACAGACATCTAAATGTAGACAGTTTGGCTGAAACAAGGCTAAACTTGGGCTGTGAGTGAAAATCTAATAGACATCTAAGAATAGCCCAAAACTAGACTAGTCGTCAAATAGACAGATTAGACAGACTTTACATGTGTAGTCATTCATTTCTGTTCATTTGATGACTAGTCTAGTTTTGGGCTATTCTTAGACGTCTATTAGATTTTCTCTGACAGCCCAAATTTAGCCTTGTTTTAGCCAAGACGACTATGTTTAGATGTCTATTAGACATCTATTAGACATCTTTTAAAAACAAAAAATGCTTGCTGGGTAAAATGTTGTGAACAAATGTACTGCCATTTCCACACTTTCCCATTAAATTGGCAATCAAAATAATTAAATAATGAATTCAATGATTATTATCTGGGCTAAAAACACCTTTACGTGAAGCATATCTGGTCCCGGGTCAGATTAATATGCGTTTGTTGAAAAATCATACTGTTCAGACATTCCACAATCTAATAAACACATTTTCTGGCAGGGTGAAAACAAATGCTGACCAATGGGAACAGACACTGACAGGAGCAACAGACACTGACAGGAGTAACACACTGGCAACAAACTCTGGCTGACTTGTTTGTTGCCGTTCATCTGTGTGGGGTGAATTTGCCTTTAAGCATGATTCTGTATGTTTGCTAAGGTATTGGTGGTTACTAAGGAGTTGCTAGGCTATTACAAAGGTGTTTTTAGAGTGTTTATTATGTTGCTGCTTAAGTATGTTGTGTTTAGGGTGGTTGCCATATGTTTTTATGAGGTCTCCAAAGTGTTCTCACCAGTTTTAGGTGAGAAACTGAACTACACTGTTCCAATGTACTATGACCTTTTATGTGAAGCTGCTTTGACACAATCTACATTGTATAAGCGCTATACAAATAAAGGTGAATTGAATTGAATTGAATTGAATTAAATTGAATTGAATTTTACTGTATGTTTGCCATGGTCTGGTTGGTTGCTAAGGTGTTGTGAGGTTTGTTACTAAGGAATCAGTGTGTCTAAATAACACTGTTGAGAACTGGATTAGTAACTGCACTGTGGTGTTAGTAACTGTACTATGGAGTGGGTTTCGGGTGGCCAATACGATCGGAGTCAATACCAAAGTTGGAGACCCGGGGTGTTACATACTGTACAAAATATCTGAGGACTGGTGAGGTGGGGGGTTGGGGGTGGGGGGTGGTGAAATTACAGGAGTTTTCTGGGAGAAATAACAAAATAGGAGGGTGGTGGGAGTTCTGTTTAGACTGATTTCAGCAGCTTAACTATATGGTTGCAACAGTCTCAGTGGTCGCTAAGGTATTTTTTAAGTGATTCTTAGCATGCTGTTTTGATGTTGATTCTTGTGTATGTGGTGTTTTTATGTGGTCTCAAAATTGTAGTTAATGATTGGTTGCTAAAGTGTTGCTAGGTTTGTTACTAAGGTATTTTAGAGTGTTTCAAGCATGCTGCTGTATGTTACTTTTTACTGTATGTGATCTCTAAATAGTTATCAGTTTTATTTAGGTTTCTACTTTGGATATGGTAGGCTAGGGTATGTTTAGAGTATTTTTCGCATGCTGTTGTGATGTTGATTCCTGTAGGTGTTTAGGGTGTTTCTATTTAGTGTCTAAAGTCAGTGTCCCTTAGTGTCCCCCTAGTGTCTAATGTCATTTTACTCTGTATGCTTGGGCATTCTGTTTAAATGGGGAAACATCAAATTCTCCAAAACTGTTTGTTTAGCTTACAATTACTTCACATATTTGGAATCACCAATAAAATTAAACAACAACCATTTTTAGGATTAAACATAATCTGTATTTTTTCAGGTTGCCCAAGCTAATGCGCACTCAAAGGGAACGAGATCACGACACCAACCTCATTTATAGCCGTTCTACACATTTTCATCCTCTGAATAATGATCGTCTGATCACACTGGTCTTCTGAAGTAATTCACAACTTGGTCTTGATGGCGAATCTCTTTCAGAAATGACAGAAACTCTATTTACAAGTTTGTGCGTGTTTTGAGTAGCTGTCATGTGATCAGGGCGGACTGTACCTGCTGTTCATTTCATACAGATTACAAAACCAAAAATCGTTTGTTTAAGTGTATAGTTGGTTCATTTAAAAGTTCAGATTTCAAGCTTTATTTGGACATAGTTCTCATGTCTGTGAAGCAAGTATTCGCTAAAATTTGTTGACCACAAAACTGTTGTAAAAACACACGTCTAGTCTGAAATTCTTCTCAGTCTATAGTGATTGATGATTAGCTCCTGTAGTAGTAGGCGGGGCTTCATTCGCCATATTGACCGTTACACTTTCCCGCATTCAAAACTATACAAGTGACTTGTCTTGTGTGTTCTATAGTCTTTGCTAAAGCGTTCATGTTAGTCATTGCCATTGTAGTTAATAATCGCTTGGGTCTTGATGGTTACTACAGTGTTGCTAGGTTGTCACTGAAGTGTTTTAGCATGTTGCTTAAATTGTTGATCCAAGTATTGTTGATGATTGGTGTGGTGTTTTAGGTGATCTCTAAAGCATGCTGCTCTGTGGTTGCTTAGGTGCTGCCAGTGGCTTTTAGCAAGTTGATTTAGTGTTTCTTGGGGGTTAATAGTCCATTTCTAAGATAGCTTGTGTTATTTTTTTTAGCAAAACACTGTATATGGTTGTTACCTCACAGTGTTTGCAAGTTTGAGCAATTTTAACAGATACTCACAGGATACATCACTTATTAAAATCCTTCGGCTCTGTTTTTGAGTTGAAATCTTACATTCCCTGTCATGATCAACCTAATTTGCAAAGTTTGCTGCTGTGTTTTCCAGTGTCCTGTTGAGTGTTAACATACTTCACATGTATGTTGCGCGTGCGTTGATGCATCTTATCTTGTCAAATGCTGTGCTCTCAGGTTCAAAGCTCCGGCTGGGGCTTTGATTCACAGTCAGCTCATCAAATGGATGGTAATGAGCTAGTTTTGCCCACTCTGATTGTCAGTGTGTGGGCTTTACTCCCCCAGACAAACTGACAGATAAAAAGCAGGCTAGTGCTCCCAGGAGCCCTTTTAAAGGTAATTGAGTTAAGAGTCAGAAGGCAGGCCTGTATTTCCCATAGAGTGCAGAAGTAACCAGTATCGGGAGCCTGTTAGCTCCTTATCTGACGTTACAAATGATTGCAGAGGGCCCTTGGTTTGACAAGGAATGTAAAGTATCTGTTTTTTTTTTTTAAGGTCTGGTGAGATTATTAAGGTAGTTGTTGTGTTGTCATAGTAAGTATTGAAATCCGATACCATTGCCAGTTAAATCATTTATATGTTGGATGCCTTTTCTGCTTATTATTATATATTTTTAAATAACCTTTTGCTTCATCTAGCACCAGCCTAAATGCTATTGTTGGATTAAGTATATTCTCTCTTGAAGAGCACTTAATCCAAAGTGAATACTTTTTCAAATTGCATGCCATAAATTATTATGTTGTGTTATGACAGGTTGGTGTCAGTGCTTAATTTGAGCTGGTTCCTGTTGCGGAAAATGTCAGATTTTCATGTTTTGCTTTCCGGTATTTATTTGAATTGATCCGGCATTAACTTGTGTGTGGTGAATACTTGCATGTGTGTGTGAGAGAGAATGTGAATGATTGTGAGTGAAAAACAGCAAGCAAAGCTGTGTGGAGTGTGTGTGCATACACACATGAAGGTAGTCACCATGCCTAAGTTAAAGCAGAAGGCATGTTTATCGAGGGCTGGGCGAATAAAATCGGTATCGATATTTATTGACCAAACACCATTGTCAATATCGATTAAAAAAAGATTGGGTATATAGTTTCGCTATGGTGGCTATAGTTTTATTAAAATGTGGCTGCTGAGCACGTGCCTTGCAAGCAATCCCAATAAGTTTAGGGTGTCAGTTTGTCATTTCCAATATATATATATATATATATATATATATATATATATATATATATATATATATATATATATATATATATATATATATATATATATATGTGTCATTTTCAATGGAGGTGCGCGACATGTATGACGCACAACATGGGAGCGACGTGCACATGGTGTGGAAGCAACGCGCACGTGACGCACACGCATTTTCCAGGTACACCTAGTTGAAAATTTCCAAATGCCGCGAGGGCACTGAGATTCATGTAAAAAGAACTAACCAATCTGCTTCCCACTTTGTATGGAACATGCACATTTCAGTATTAATGGCAGACTAATTACCTGAGACAAACACAGCGCACACAAACACTGGAGCGCTTTTTACTTTTCTCCATAAACTTACATCGGAGCTGCAGTATTTGTCCGTTTGTCATTCTCCGAGAAAACGGTCACCTAGTTACGAGAGATGCCATAAAAAATGGTAAAGCACACGTTCACGCTTGTCATTTCAGGTCAGAATAACAACATGTGAAAATAAATGCCGTCTAGCAGCAGTGAGGAGATTGTAAATAAAAAAGCATGTCACCGTAGTGGCTTTTTGGTTTCTTTTCTTGTACATGCGAGCCACTATAGCTCTCCATCTGAAATATTTTTTAGCACAGTGGGTAGTGTAGTCATTCAACTTCACAATTTGTAAATGTTACAGTATGTACTTGAATAATGATGGTTGGTTCCTTTACTTGAAAGCTCAGATTTGATCATCATAATTTTTGTTTACAGAGTTTGAGGTTTACTGTATCATTATCGACACCTTATAAATGTTGATCTACCTTAAAGTTTGCTTTGATTGTTCAGTGTTCACACATTACCATTTTACACAATTTGTAACATTTTATTTATCAAGATTTGGAGTATCTTTAACACATGTTTATTTTATTATAAAGAGATCAGATATTGTTTAAATATTTTTGTTTTTGACTATTAAAACTATTTGCCTTAGTAATGTTGGTAAATTAAAATAAAGTTGTTAAATTAAAAAATCCTAATATTCATAAATGTATTGTTAAAAAATATTTAATAATTATCAAAATCGAATGATATGAAACATGATGTCATGATATTTTTTGCAATAACGCCCAGCCCTATGTTTAACTATTGGCTCTCAACTATTTTTTGACCTATCAGCTTACTTCTTTCTTGATAGCAATGTGAGTTTAAAAACCATTGCATTTGGTCCAGACAGCCAAATTGCTTGTCTATGGAATCTTGTCACGTCACGTGTTGTTAGGACGTGTGTAAAGTTGAATAAGAGTTATTATATTTAACTAAAACTTGTACTGGCGGTTCATTCCGCTGTGGCAACCCCGGATTAATAAAGGCACTAAGTCGACAAGAAAATGAATGAATGAATAAAACTTGTTCTTATACATGTTACCATTAAAATTGTATTGAAACTAAATTAATCTAACAAGTAAGAATTTTTATTTCAGCTATTTTCATATAGTTTATTCATTCATTTTTCTTCAGCGTTGTTCCTTTTTTTATCAGGGTTCACAATGTGGAATGAACCGACAACTTATCCAGCATTTACACAGCGGATGCCCTTCCTGCTGCAACCCAGTACTGGGAAACATCCATACATTGAATATCCATTGAATGTAGTCAAGGTATAATATTTGTGAACTTTTTTGATGCCTTTAAACGCTAAAATCATACAAAGATATGAAAAAACAAAAAACGAGTCAGCCTATATGTTTCCATTAAGGGACTTTTGCAAGGTCCCACTGACAGGTTTGCACTCCTATTAGGAAAAGTTGGGAAAGAAGAGGCAACTAATGAAAAAGCAGGGGGCGATTACATCAGCATAGCCCATCAGCCCTGGAGCAGGCCTGTTGCATCCACTTTTTCGCCAAGCTGTCTGCTGTCGGAACATTTCATCTTTGATAATAATCCCAACAAATTGAATTTCCTTCTTGGTCTCTGCTTATGCATTCCTGGAGTCGTCCTGCATTGGTACGGTCCGCTGGAGAAGCTGAATGCTGATGAGCCCCACACTGCCACTCCGGCTTCATGCACAGACAAATGGAAAGTGAAGGCTCCATTGAGCACACCTGGCAAAATGCGAAAGGTGGAGTAGCTAGAAAAGATGCCCGCACACTACCTGTCTAACAGGCATCTGCTTGAGCTGTCCAGGGACCCTCAGCAGATGGGAAGGGTCTTTCTTGGAGATGTAGAGTGCGTAAAAAAGGGCTTTCAGCTGCTTGAAACTACATTAAAACCAAGAGATTTCCTGCTGGACTCTTATTATGCACATTAATAACGTTCATGGGATGTTTGCATATGGCGCATGGCTGAGATATTGATAAGCAGATGAGGATGTATTCATTTCCTCACTGGTTGGACGTTTGGTGCGCTTGTTTCTTTCCCTCCCCTTCATATTTTTTTTGTCTGTTTGATTTGATCTTATCTGAATGAGAATTTGTAGAGGACTCGTTGGTATTCACAAGGACAGCTATTCCCACAGCATGTCAAACAGAGCGGCATGCAGTCATTGTGAATTCTTCTCTGGGAATACCTACAGCACTTATGCTAACACAGTCAAGGCCTTCTTTGGCCTTTTTCATCAAGATGGACAGTGTTAGTTGCAAACATAAGATATCCTATCATGATGAGTGTGTACTTTTGTCAGAGGCAGATATTCCCTGCACATGCTCTCTCTCTCTCTGAAGGACTGTGAGTGCACTGTGTGCTTATGGCAATAATGTTTTGATCCTGAGATGTAATCACAAAAAATATTGTTTTAAAGGAATGGTTGACCCAAAATAACAACATAGGCTCATTCTAAAAAATGCAGCCCTATATACAGTACATTTGTGGAGATTGCAGATTATGTAGCCAGAAGTACGTATGGCTGCATTTCGTCTATGGGGTGGTTTGATGCTGTTCCTTTTCGCGCTTACCAGCTGACCGCTTACCTCCGTATGGATGGCTTTCCCGCTGTTACCAGTTTGTCCAGTTAGCTCACAGTGTATGTCGGACGCAGAGAGGAATTGACTACGATGACGGGGTTTGAGTCTGGCAAAGAACAGTTTCAGTAAGTGGGTAAGACAAAAACAGAAACCAAAAGATAAAATAAACAAATAAATAACAGGTTAAGAATGTGGTAAAATCTGAAAACGTGGTAAAAATTAGACGAGGGTTTTTCTTTTACTGGATTGGCTTTTAAAACTGTCTGTTCTGTTTATGGAAATGGGTGGGTGGGTCAATCGGTGCTTTTGAAAACACTATTGGTTTAGGGAAGGAGGAGGGTGGGTCAGTTGATCGTCAGTCAGTCAGTCAACAGCGGCCTCTGGTGGATTTACATGAGAAGCGCAGTCGCGAATGGCACTCAAAAATCGTACATAGCGACCTCTGATGGATTTGTGAAAACAAAAACTGCAAAAAAAAATGTACCTCCTGGGACATATTTGGTGCTCTCCAGAAATGTATATAGTGGTACGTTTTCAGAATGAGCCTAGATTGCGAAATGACATTTCTATCAATATTTACTCACCATCAAGTGGTTCTAAGTCTTTTGAGTCTACTGAATACAAGAGAAGCTATTTTTAAGAACAAAAAAATGGAAACTGGAAGCCACAGACACAGACAAACAATTAAACAAATACTTTAATAAAATTCAGAATAATTAAATTCATTGGCTAAATGTTTCAAAAATCTTGTTTTTTCAGAAGAAAAAATAAACTTATGAAGGTTTGGAACCATTTGAGGGAGAGTAAACGGTGAAAATTTCATTTTAGGTGAAGTATCCCTTTAAAGGGGTCATGTTCTACAAAGATAGAGCTTTTTAGTTGTTCTCTAATGTTCACTCATTTTAGTTGCGAATCCATACACTAGGTTATAATTTAGTTTGCCACTTTAAACATTTCCACAACTGTATCTTTTTATTGAGGCAGACAACCAAAGTTTCAACTAAATCCCTTTTTTGTTGACTTTATTTACTTGTCTAAGTTATTTGTTGCTTAAATGCTCACAAGCCTATCCTTTAGGGATACAGTATAGTCATTGAATACTGAATAGGAAAGGTGGAGCTTGGTGATATAATATAGATTATATTACACATTTAAAATACATTTTAGTATCAATATTTATTTTAATGTTCATTATTTTTACTTATTAATTTAATCAATTATTGATTGTTATTTTTATATTTATTATGTGTTCATATTTTATTAATGTGTAGTACAATGAATGTTTTCTATTGTCAATTGAGAGTCAAATTTAGTCTAACCCAGTCATTAAATTTAAACAATTTATTGAAAATGTTTTTTTGCATTTTTTTTGCACCAAATTTAGGTTAAAAGAACTTTAATACCAACTTGATGCAACAAGATGTGGTTATATTGACAATCATAGTCAGAATTCAGATCTTGAAACCATTTTGCAGTAGGATTTCTGTTAGTGGTCTTATTGCATAGTGTAAGAAGCTTGGGATTGTGAATACTGTATGTCTGCATAGTACAGCGAGCTCTTCTCTTTCAGAGGAGCAGGAGAAATCCTGTTTTTGCAATATGTCCCCTTTACAGCCTGAAGTAGACTGATCTAAAATTAAAAATGCATTCCCCCTCATCTTCCCAGCATCAAATAAGAATAAGAAGCACAATGAGTTAGAGCCGAATCAAGTTGTCGGAGCAGAGCTGCTAGCTAAAGAGGTGAAACGCGTCCGATGAAAAATGGATTGATACTAACGGATGGAAACTTTTCTAACAAGGTGCTCCTCACCCCAGAGAGGACGATTAAACTTGGGTGCATGGTTTCCTCGCCACTCTTATTGCTTTTTTATATTTACAGCCAAGCATAAGGCTACTAACATTTTACAGGTTTTATGTCAGTGCTGGAGGAATGAAATAAGAGGCGTGTCAAGCCTGCTACGCCCTTCGAAGTTTGTGGTGAATAAAAAAGAAAGAACAACACAAGCAAGCCTCTGTTTTTCAGCTCTTGAGGGGAGTGTTCATGACAAATACTGCGGCTTTTTTCTTTAGTGTTTACTAACGCTTGGCTAAATGCCATTTGGGGATGTTTTGCCCTCAACGCACTACATACAAATGCCTTATAGGTGAGCAGGTGTCAGAACTAAGACTTGTCTTCTCATTGTGATGAAGAAAAAGAGAATGAATGTCTGTATATGACTGAACATTTCAGTAGTAGCTCAGTCGGAGATTAATCTTAGAATGATTATCCATGATTAACATTGAGTGTTTGCTTTAATTACCTACAGCTCCTGATTGCTGCAAACCCTCAAGCTTAAGAAAACATCTTTGTGAAGTATAATTGAACTGAATTTGGGCGATTTGTGAGGAAAGAAGGACAGTTATGATGGGTGCTTCTTTTATTTGGAGCTTCGTAATACCATCCCAGCCAGTGCCAGTAGCCATTACATGTTAGCATGTGGTTAACGGTAAAACATTTTTTGATTATCATCCATATAACAATAAAATGACAAGTCATGCTTCCTGATTATTGACCCAGGGGCCAGAGAAAGAGAAAAGGAGAGGACCTAAGACTGAAACCTGATGCACTCATTAAAAAGAGCAGGGTCGAGGATGACATAGTCACCACAACTAACACAATAAGTGTGACTTAAATGTGACTAAGAATGACTAAAGCCCAGTACTTAGATTTTGATGCGTACACTAAATCATATGAGCATACAGCTAAACACATAACCTTTCAGGAACACTTCATTTCATAGGGTGTACTGTATGAACACTGTTGGTGGACATGTAATGATAATTGTTTTGGTTTGTCTCAAATATTAACATTAATATTGGTATTAATAATAATAATATTGAGATTTTGACTACTTCTCATTAGGCATGGGCCAGTATAACTTTCTGACAGTATGATTACCTTGGATAAAAATACCACAGAATCACGGTATTACTGCTCTAAAATAAATAATTTCTAAATGTCTGGCTGGAGACAGCAACTGTTTACCCCACTGAACACAATATAGTTTATTTTGGGAAACATTTATATTATTTTGATATTGCGAAATTTAAATAATTAATAAATCAATAACTTCTGCTGTCTTCATTAGTTTCAATAGCACAGATTTCTTCACAATACATAAAAAAAACCTTACATATACCTTAAGAGCGGTATAACAGAAAACTTTAGCGGTATTATAATCTTGACGTTTCCAAACCATGTTAAACCTTGAAACCGGTTATTGTCCCATGCCTACCTCTCACTTAAAGGTGAGTGTGAGTTTCAGATAAATCACTCCTTCTCAATTGGGGCACCAGTCAAGGAAATGCACAATGGGAGTAATAATTAACAATTAAAGATGGTTAAATTAATTATGTAATGTTTGAAGTAATTTATTATCTGGTCAATCTGAAGAATTTGTGAGACAGTATTACGCCCCAAGTCTAGGGGAAAACAACTATGGGCATAACAAACAAAATAAGGTTGTGGGTGGTGGATTTCCCAAGGGAGACAAACTAAAAAAAAACTTATGCAAAGATCCCCTTCGGTCAACAACCAAACAAGGACACTCAGTTGAGAGTAATTGAATAGACTTATTAAGAAAAAAGTAATAATGTAAGTCAGAATATCTTCAGGGTGGCCACTGGCCAAAATGACAAACAAAAGCATTTGCAAAGTAAACAAACTAAATAACCTGTAAGTCTTAAAAAAAACAGGAACAAAGTCTAAAGTAATCAAATAAATAGGCAGGCCACCCCTACAAGCTCAAACTTTCAAAAAAAGTTGCAAGCATACATGGGCGTTTCGACAAGAATAAAGTTTGGTCGTCAGTCGGAGGGGTAGGGAAATCCAGGAGCTCTTGACTCCCAACAACCGTCACACCAGAAATGAGCTCCTTGAACTCTGCTGGAAGCTCCTTTTTATAGCTATCTGCGACCAGCAGCCAATCAAAGCCTAGACCACGTTAAAATGGGTGCCTATAGGATAAGAAAAAACAACACAAGAAGGCAGGACGAAGGAAAAAACATGCAATGTGCAACAAAAATAAATAAGTAAACCTTAGTCGTAACAGACAGTATGACTTGTAGAGATTCTTACTGTATTATCAACACAAGGAAGACAAAATTGAAATAAATGAATATTCATTAACAAGAGAATAAACAAAGATAACTAAAAACTACTAAATGTACAGTACATGAAGTGTGTAAACATGAATCATGAATGTCATTAAGTTGATTGTGAAGAGTTACACTGTTATCTTCTCTAAAGATAAGCTAGAGTCTAATTAGATAAACTTTATTCTAAAATATCAAATAACCGAGAAAGATTTTGTTATTAAGAGATAGTAACAAACATATAATTATAATATCATATACTGAAACACACTATGCATAGGCCTCTGATAGAGGTTTGGAAAGTGATATATTTACACGTCTGCTGTTGATTATGCAGACATGTAGAAAAAAAAGCTGGATATTTGTGAAGAGGAAATCTGAATAACCACCTACCTGCAGATTGTAGATTTATTGAGGTGACGGTCCTGATGTTGGGAACATGCCAGTGTTTTATTATGAACGATAGTGGTACTGAAACCTGGAACGTGCAGAGGTGATCGTCCTGAAGCTTTGTTTTCAGCAGTCTTGAACCCAAAGTACTGTGCATCCAAGCTCATTTAACACCATGAAAATCCTTCCTGGAACATACAGCAAAGTTCTGAAAAGTTCTAAAGTCTTTGAGCACTTCAGATAATCTCGGATGCGCAGAGATTCCTATGAAGAGAATTTTACCAAAGCTGAAGGTCTTTTAGGGAGGCACTGCTTTGGTTGGTTGCTGTTCCGAACTTCCCAAGTTACCTTGGGACTTCTTTGTCTCTCTTTGTTTTTACTCGAAAACATTCTAACCTTGCAAACAACTAACCTTTGTCAACCACTCTTCAAGCAGCAAGCACTAAAACAGTTCCTAGTTCTCATGTAAATTCCTTAGTGTAAAACCCCAGTAAAAAATAGGCCTAACATATATATTCATGCGCTTAATATTTGCACATACTTGTCATATTCGTCGACGTCCAGACCTGATGAGCAGCCGTTTCAGGGTCTGAAACACAAAATAATATGTTGCTCTGGGATCAATAATATGCATGTCCCAGGCTCCGTTGTGAAGCCACAACACATTCTTGTTTCTGGGACTTACCTAGGCAACAAACCTACTACGTAGATGTCAGAGAATAATTTAACTTATTGAACCAATGCAGTATATGGCAACATTAATATTTAAAATTGATTTTTCTTATTTATTTTCTATGCATAATTCACTTTCCAAAATCACACACAACATTTGACACACGCAAATGTTTTGACATAAAGACCAAATATGTAGAGTTGAAGGACTATTTTAAACAGTGCAAAGCATATTTAAAGCAAAATTTGTTGATTAGGTAAAAAAACAAAACAAAACAAACAGCTCACACGTTGAAATGGCTAAAACATATGAACCATTCCTTGATGGGTTAACTCAAAAACTTGAACAAACGGGTTAAAGTAGGGTTTTGCTTAATGTTTTAAAGGGGTTTGCTTAGTTTTGGGTCCATTTAAAAGGTAAATGTTGATTAGGTTAAAATAAAACCCAAAACAAACAGCTCACACCTTTAAATGGCTAAAAATATGACCCATTCCTTTAATGAAAAGCTTGAACAAATGGGTTAAAGTAGGGTTTTGCTTGTTTTTGGTCCACTTTATTAGATGGAATATTTTGTAATCCATGATTGCTTTGTGTCTCTCTGTGCCTAAGACGATATTGATTAAAATCAAATGTTGATTAGGTCAAAATAAAACCCAAGAAGGAACGGAACTTGATACCTATCAAGGGGGAATGGAGTATGGTTAATATAGAGTGGGTATAAGCTACAATATATAATAAACTATATCATATCTTAATTAAAACAACAACCCATAGAAGGGAATTGTTTGCTTTTGTAATTTAAATAATTCTAACTGTATTCTAATAGGCTTCATCACACAGTCAGTGCTTTTGATAACGTTAGCTCGTACATCATTAAAACAACAATTGCAGCATTGTCTTAGACAAGACATATCATACACCTTTATTCACTACTTTATCAGTCGAAATGTTAGCTGTGCAGCCTATGGGTGCTGAAACAGCCTCATATTGTTCTGGATTCTGCAACTTGTGAAGTTTATATGCTGACCCTCGTGGTAGTTGAGCTGAATACCTATGAGTTGAATAATCTCAGCTCCCTACAGATGGAGCTCTAGAATGGGATGCGATAGGCAGCATGTTTGACCGTAAATTTTCATCATATATATAAAAACAGGAAATCTACTTTAATAAATTGTCCTTGCGTGATCTGTCCTCCATTCTGGAGAGACAGCAATGGTAAACCTATAAAATACCTATAAAGCAGTGTCCGTCTCTCCTCACCCACACCGGTCACTCTCGGATATTTCTCAATCGCGCTGACCTCAAGGACACTATGTCTTTCTCTGCTGTCACCTGGAGTCTCACTAGCCCTTGGTCGCCTTCTCCTCCTTTCACGTCTTTCATTCGGTTTTTAAAGGCCTCATTGATATTCTCCACAGCAGCTCCACCGCATCTGTCTACATTCTCCACCATGTGCTCTACAGCAGGTTTGTGACCCCTTGACATTTCGTCCGTTTAACTGAAACACAGCAATTCAGAAGCTTGTGCATGAGCTAAATGTGCCTGGATGCAGATATAGGAAAGTGAAAGAATCCATTTTAAAAACCTACATTTGGATGTTTCTCTTTAACACCTTCATTTGCATTAATTGCTTCATCCAATACAGGAATCCAAAGAGGCCAAGGTTTAAAAAATGTCTGTCAGCGCTGCAAAGTATTGCTTATTTGATAAGCATTTGTGGCTTGTTTACCAGTACGAAATCTAAACATCTTTGAACTCCATCAGTTTAATGGCATAAGATAACTGTTATCTTCTGAAAATACCTTTTATATTAAGTAGTGCATTGACAAATGGTGTTTATTTGTTGTGTGCATTAAACTAGCGCACATTTAGTGAGCTTTATGCTTAAAATTAAACAGCATTTTACCGGCGAGGTTAGAAAAATACACTTAATTCAAGATGTATTGTCTAAAACAAGCATTTTATTACTACACATATAAATCTTCCTGATGTTTAGATTATTTTCTTGCCATTTCCCAGTAAAAAAATAACGCTGAAAAATGTTATTTTGCTGTGAGTGCGTATCGGCTGAGCCACTTACATATTTCAGATGGTTTATACAATGTATAAAAGAGCCATTGCACAGCACAATTGATTTGTCTGAGCTTTAGGGGAAACACGGCGACGCTGCTGACAGAAGTCAGATTCACTGCGCCCAGGTGTCCTGGCTCTAAGTCGTCCTGTTTTTTTTTAAAATCAAAGCTCGAAGCCTTTCTCTTGTGAAGTGTGGCAAAATCTGCAGATGGAAGATTTAAAGGGTTTGGCACTGGCTGTCTTTGGTTCTCGGGCGATGTGAGGACTCATAAAAGATGCCTTTGTAGAAAACATGCTGTGATAACCTTTGCGCCGTGGCTTCTGTTTGTTTGTTTACAATGAGAAACGGCCATCTCCGGATTTCCAGCAAAGTTGGTTGATGTAAATTGAGGAACCAGCAGTGATGGCACTGCATATTGACATGGTCTTTGATGGTGCATGACTTGCCGAGGTCAGGGTAGCATGACAGCGAACTGCACACCTTTTCTAACAGTGCCTCTTTCATGTCTGTCTGCAGGTGATGTGGCCCCCTACTTCAAAACGGAGCCGGGACCTCCAGAGATCCACCTGGAAGGGAATCGTCTGGTCATGACCTGCCTTGCGGAGGGCAGCTGGCCTCTGGAGTTCAAATGGATGCTCAACAACACCGATATCACAGCCTTCTCCCCTGAGTACAAGTGAGTGGACGCTTTCATCTTAAGGCTTTCTGGAGATGAAGTCTTGCTCAAAACCATCTCAAGATTACAAAGAGCCTTACGGTTAATATAAGAAACAAAAAGTCTAATATTAATCTCCCCTGCAGCCTTTCCTCTGTTCAGGGAGCACATTTATTCACTACGTGTGGCAGGTATATTAAATCCGTTCAAAACATGACCATTAACCCCTAGAACAATGTTCTTATATTTTATCTTTTGGTCCGTTTCTGGAATCTTTCATGGGATTTGAGGGATGGTAGGCGACACGGTGGCTCAGTGGTTAGCACTGTCGCCTCACAGCAAGAAGGTTGCTGGTTCATGTCTCGGCTGGGCCAGTTGGCATTTCTGTGTGGAGTTTGCATGTTCTCCCCGTGTTTGTGTGGGTTTTCCTCCGGGCGCTCCAGTTTCCCCCCACTGTCCAAATACATGCGCTATAGGTGAATTGAATAAACTAACTTGGCTGTAGTGTGTGAATGCCAGAGTCTATGAGTGTTTCCCAGTACTGGGTTGCGGCTGGAATGGCATACGCTGCCTAAAACATATGCTGGAATAGTTGGCGGTTCATTCCGCTGTGGTGACCTCTGATAAATCAGAGACTATAAGCCAGAGGAAAATGAAGGATTGAATAAATGAATTTAAGGAATGCTCACATTTTAGAAAGTGTATATATGTATATATATATTATAATTATATTATATTAAGATGATGTTAAGAGAAAATGCCAAGGAAAAATTATTTCTTAATTTAATCATCTCAAACACGTTTATATGAGCAATAGCATGTTTTTGCTTTTTTAATGTACAGGCTTAGCCTTATTATATGCAGCGTTGGGCATGTGACTTAAAGTAATTAGTTAAAGTTACTAATTACTAACTTAGTAACTGAATTACATTATTATTAAGATAGCTAATTACCACGAAAAGTAATTATTGTCTTACTTTTTAGAACAAAACAAAACACAACTTGGATGCCTTTATAATGAATATGTTACAAAACATTGTACTATTTTGTGTTGTATTAATGTTTCTGTGGGACAATGTGAGAGACACTTATCACATTTAATCTTTTTTTGAAAATATCATTGTTCCTATAGTGAAACAATAAATCATTATAGATGGTTTAGAACTTTTTATATTTATTGCACAGACCACTAGTCAACAAATGAGTCTAAAAATAAAGTATGCTTCTTAAGGAATGTAACATTTGATTTGATTTAATGGTAACCTTTGATTTGGCCCGCCATCCCAGCTGAGTAGAGAGGGAGAATGATGAAAATGGTTTTGAGATCATATTGTCAATTCAAATTTAATGTAAATCTTTGTTTGTTTGTTTTATTGTTAAAAGCTAACTGAAATGACATTTTCAATTAAATAGTGTGAATAAACCAGATTTAGTTTAAATGCACATACTGTCACCTGACAATACAGAGACTTTTGTGAGCAAATCAAGTCAAAGGCAGATTCTGCTAGACTCGTGTGTTCAGCATTGAACTTCACAGTGTTTTAAATGTGATTGTTTGTTAAGTTATCATTTAAAAAGTGATACTGCATTAGTTAAAATGATTGAAATTAATGTTTTTTATTTATTTTGAAATATTATGAAATAAATTAGTAATTACCCATGGCCACTTTAATGCAATATAGTTTGGTATATTTTGGCTCTCAATGATGTGTTTGTTTTTTGGCCCTTGATACGAAAACGTTTGGGCACCCCTGTTTTAGAGTAATGTTTGTAGTATTATTGTGTGTTAAGTATTATTTTTAATATTTATTTATACTATAAAAACATCTTGCAGCAGTTGAAACAATGATTCAGCGATTACGTAAGATTTGAAAGATTTCACCATGATTCTTATAACAAATCTTCTAATGTTTGTTCATGTTTTAATCTTGGTGTAACGCTAGCTTTCATGTCCATGAAACACTCTCTCACTGACACACTGACTCTGATGCCATATGGAGAGATTCCACTTTACCACATGGCAAGCTGATGATATGGAAATGTGATTGAAAAGTTGTTTGTCAAAATATACTATGACATAATTGACTGGTTTTGTTATTATGTTTTGATTACGCCACTCTTGAGGTGTTAGAACACTACTAAACTACTGTAGCTTTATTGTGTTGATGTAGTAACTCTGCGTCCTCCTTTGAAAGCGGAGCTCACATACTGTAATTGGCTACATTTTAGCCAATCACCCACTCTCCTGGAACACACATACACACACACACCAGAGCAGGTCCTACATCGAGAGAGCCTGCTCAGATGAAAACCGCTTCAGTGAGCTCAATTACAACAAATGCTATTGTCTGTAATGATAACACAGGGGAAACAGCCATATGTTTAATTACTCGTTACTGGAAAAGTAACGCTGATTATTTATAGCCCCCTCCACTGATTATACTATATGCTATATTTTCATTTATTCTATCTTTCAAATATTTTATTGATTTAGTTGTTAAAGTTTTTATCCTTGACAGTGTCTTTAAAAAGAGCAAGACGTCTGAAATTCATAAGGTCATTAAATAAATAAACATAAATATATATTCTAAATATTACTATCTTTAGTCCCTGAGTATCAGGGGTTGCCACAGCTGAATGAACCACCAATTACTCTGGTATATGATACACTTTATGTTTTTACAAACTGAAAAACAAGTCACCATGAATTTCCAGGACAGAAGCTGTCAACCATGCATTGAACCTGCAGGGCTTCTTTAATCAAGAAATGAAATGACTAGAAGTGAAGCACATTCAAATAATTTTAATTACATTTTTTCCCTCCCTTTTCGTTCAAGATAGCTTCCTCTAGACTATGTAGCAGCAGTACATTTAATCAGCGATATAATTTCCTAGCCGAGTCCTCTTCATGCCGTATGTTTAATTTCTCAGTAATGATAGCCTCTTAGCCTGACCTTTTTTAATCAGCGTACAGCCTTCATAGCACTCAGCGTTTCCTCAGACGTGCGGAGTGTTAAAGCTGCTGAAGAATTGGCCCTCAGGGTTCCTTCTTTCTTAATAGAAGAGTCTGCAGCGCTGCCCGACTCTCTTCAGAGACAAATAATGCTTTCATTCCTTACCTGAAGTGCACCGCTGACACCTGATTCATAGTTAATGTCAACTTTTACATTAGATGTTTTGATTTATCCTCCATTCAGGAGTCGTATAAATGCTAAAGTAGGTGTTTCGCATCTTTGCGTCTCCCTGTGTCAAGTGTTTCCACATTTTGTCCATCTACAGAACCGGTTTGCTCTAATTGGTATTGCTTTTCTCATTATATTTCATCACTCTCAGAGCTGCCACGGTATTGCTATTGAGTTCCTGTGAAGGAGGAAAACCACCAACGAGATGCGCAAACCCGCCGTCTGGCATTTTCAAAGACGTAAACAGATTCTGCTAAGTAGTGAGAGACGGCACATTAGTCATGTATTCAGCGTATTCGGAAATGCCAACAGATTTTAATGCTCCAGCGTTTGCCACCTTTGCTTTTGGTCAAAGTGGCCTTTTGGCTGAAATCTGATATTCGTCATAATGGCTGGGCTTGGAGAGGAGTTCCTGTTGAGCCATTTTGATGTGCTCCGTTCGCGCTAATGTGCGAGCTGGCAAAAAAAAGCAGAGTCGTGACTGCAAGGGTAAACCTTTTAAACCCAACCTCTCTAAATGGGAGCACATTTGAGTCGAAAATCCTTGAGTTTGTTGGCAAATAGCTGTTGTTGTTTTTTTTTTGCCATTCCAGGATGTGAATTAAAGTTGTTGTTTCTCTTTTTATACTCTCAGGTACACCATCTCCTCTCTCCAGCGCTCCAATATGGGTGTTTATCAGTGTGTGGTGAGAAACAGGATGGGCGCTCTGCTTCAGAAAAAAGCCGAGATACAAGTGGCATGTGAGTTCATGATTCATCACGAATAAGATTGATCTGGTTGTTGAGTCAACTTATTGATTGAAGGATTGCAGGATTTAGCTGCATTTATTTGATCTAAAACATTAAAATTGTGACAATAATGTAATTCAAAGCTATTAAGTGACTTAACTACTAGGTATTTACATAAATAAATAGGTACTTATTGTGTTTGTATTGTATTGCACAACACATAGTGCTATTGATGTGGGATATGGGTAAGATTAGGGGCTGATTTGGTGGTATGTGTGTGTTTAAGGGTGGATTAAGGTGTAAGGGATGAGTCAATAAGTGTAGTTATGTAGTTACAATAAGGGCCTACTCACACTATGTTATCCGAACCGTGCCCAGGCCCGTTTCCCGGATAGTTTGAGAAGTGTGAGTGCTCTGAATTGGGCTCAGGCACGGTTCAATTGGCCGGCCCTGGCGCGGTTGGAAGAGGTGTGCCTGAGCACGGTTCACTTGGGCATTGGCGCGGTACGCTTGTGTGTGAGTGCAAAACGCGCCTAATCCCGAAACTGAAAGCGAGACGTGACTTTTAAGGGACTGTTTCACATGGATTTATTAATCATTCTTACCGTTCAATGAACGCAAACTGTCGTAGTTTATTAAAGACGCAAACCCCTCACTGCACCACAGCTGCGCCTTCAGTAAACCTCCTAATTCCTGCAGCATGAGGATTTTATGACTGTTTATGAGCGTCAAAAGTGGCTGATCTGTTCGGCGAAATAATTGACTGTGTTTCACCGCATCCCAAACGACTAAAACAATATATCTGAAGAAATCTCCACTGTGCTGAGCGAGAGCGCTTCTCTATTGAACAGTGCATCATCGATGACGTAAGCATGCCCAAGCCCGAATGTAATGTAAGTGCGAGCCGTCGGGGGAGACGGGAGAGCGGACAAGCGTGCTTTGGCCCGGTTCAAGTCAAATGTACATAGTGTGAGTACGCCCAAAGTGTAATTACAGATGTAAGTACAATTTATAAGAAGGTATGTACAGTTGAATCAGAATTATTAGCCCCCCTGTTAATTTTTTTCCCCAATTTCTGTTTTTTCAACACATTTCTAAACATAATAGTTTTAATAACTCATTTCTAATAACTGATTTATTTAATCTTTGCCATGATGACAGTAAATAATATTTGACTAGATATTTTTCAAGACACTTCTATACAGCTTAAAGTGACATTTAAAGGCTTAACTAGATTAATTAGGTTAACTAGGCAGGTTAGGGGAATTAGGCAAGTTATTGTATAACAATCGTTTGTTCTGTAGACTATCGACAAAAATTTGCTTAAAGGGGCTAATAGTTTTGACCTTAAAATGTTTTTTAAAAAATTAAAAATTGCATTATTTTAGCCGAAATAAAACAAATAAGACTTTCTCCAGAAGAAAAAATATTATCAGACATACTGTGAAAATTTCCTAATTTGGGAAATATTTAAAAAAAGAATCAAAGGGGGGCTAATAATTCTGACCTCAACTGTACATAATAAATACATTGTACCAAATTAGTATAAGAACATACTAATTAAAGGGCTAGTTCCTCATCGTTTACTTTTATACAGCGGTCTTTCGTGCAGCTTTAAATTTTTATCAGTGTCCTTATTCTGTTGAACACAAAAGAAGATATTTTGAAAAATGCTGTGTGCTGGTACACAGCAACTTCCATAGTATGAAAATATATATTGACCTTATTCTTCAATGCGGAATTGTTTGCGATTGTTTTAGAACTTCAGATTCAGCTGCTTATGGGAGAAATGACTAGGAATAATAAACAGCAGAAAATGGTCAAACTACTTGCTCTACAAATAAGTGTTTGCATGACAATACAGACAAAATAGATTTATATAATAGGAAAAAATCAGTTTGCAACATCAAGCAGCAAAACAAGCTTTTTTAATGTCTAAAGTCGGAAGTCTCAAGACAAAAGGATTCAAATGGCTGCGCCCGCACGTACGTGCAGAATAAGGTGAGTATGAAGGTAAATCAGTAGCAAAACTCGAAAGCTTGCAAATCTAAATATAAGAACTTACAGACAATAATTAACACACTTGTGTTTTGAATTCGAAGTTGCAGATTAACAGTTGTGTATTTGTAAAATGTCCTTCACAAATACAAAATGACAGACACAAGTGCGCACGGCAAATTTGATTGCATCTTCGCTCTACAACCAGCACACATGTCAGCACACCTGTGGGTTAAATCGTATCTTTAGAATCATATAACATCATTGAAAGCAGCTCCTACATAACTTATAACTGTTTCTTATATAAAAAACAAGCTACAGAACCACCTAACACAATCCTTGGCTTAGCTAACAGTATTGAACATAATTATTAAAAATAATAACTTACCCTCTGATTGCTCAATGCCTCCAACAACGTGAGCTGCCGTGTGTGCTGACGTACAAAAACGTCCAATCTCATTGGCTGGCTATAGCCAATAGACTGGCTTTGCTGCTCTTTTACTGGTATGTACATTTCTGTAGAATTAATGATATTCAACCAAAATCTTTTAAGAAATATTTGAATTAAATCCTAAATAATAAAATAATCATAGAAAATTATGAGTCCCGTTAGCTGCAGGCATTGTTCATTGGTTAGGCATCGACCAATAAAACAGGTTTACCCCTGCCACGCCCCTCCCCGCGCTGCTCGTGCCTCTGCATCTACGAGTGCACAAATGAGTTCTGCTACAGAGATCGCACATGTGTAGCAGAAGTCAGAGTGCGTGAGATTTGTAGTTGAACTGGCAAATCTGAGAGGTTGTGAGTGCCGATTTGTGGTTGTAGAGCGAAGATGCAATCAAATTTGCCGTGCGCACGTGTGTCTGTCATTTTGTATTTGTGAATGACATTTTACAAATACACAACTATTAATATGCAACTTTGAATTCAAAACACAAGTGTGTTGATTAGTGTCTGTGTGGGCAAATCGAGAGATTCAGCTGTTCACATCAGAGCTGTGAATGTACATTTCAACCTACACATACAAATATTATTATCATATGTTCTTACATTTAGATTTGCAAGCTCTCGAGTTTTGCTACTGATTTACCTTCATATGTGAATACTATGGAAGTCAATAGGTGCCAGCAACCAGCATTTTCAAAATATCTTCTTGCGTGTTCAACTAGAAAAGTAGAGTTCGTAGACAAACTTTATGTTGGCTTGAGAAAGCCTAGTCTGAAAGTTTGAAGTCTTTGAAATGTTTAAATAATTGATAGTTTTAAGTTTGAAACAGTTATGACTACCTAAAGGTTAGCATGTTTCTAGTATGGATTGACATGTTTCTTGCTAGGCTGTTGATAGGGGGTTCTGAGTGGTTACTTGGGTGTTCTGAATGGTTGTTAGGGTGTTCTGAGTGGTTGATAAGGTGTTGCTAGGCGGTTGCTAAGGCATTGCTAGGTGTTGCTAAGGTGTTGCTAGGTGGTTGTGAGGGTTTTCTGAGTGGTTGCTAGGCTGTTGCTAGGTTGTTGCTAGGCAGTTCCCAAGGTGTTCTAGGTCGTTGTTAGGGTATTCTGTTTGGTTGCTGGGCGTTTGCTAAGGCATTGCTAGGTGGTTGCTAAGGTGTTCTAGGTCATTGCTAAGGTGTTGCTAGGTGGTTGCTACAGTGTTCTGAGTGGTTGCTAGGCGGTTGCTAAGGTGTTGCTAGGTGGTTGCTAGGGTGTGAGTAGTTGCTAAGGTGTTGTAGGTGGTTGCTAAGTTGTTGTTAGGCGGTTGCTGGATCATTGCTAGGTGGTTGCTAGGTGGTTGCTTGGGTGTTCTGAGGGGTTGTTAGGCGGTTGCTAAGGCATTGCTTGGTGGTTGCTAAGGTGTTGCTCGGCAGTTGCTAAGATGTTCTTAGTAGTTGCTAGGCAGTTGCTAACATAAATTAGCATGCTTCTAGTGTGAATTAGCACATTGCTAGCTTATTTCTAGCATAAATTAGCATGTTTATAGCATGGTGCTATATGAATTAGCATGTTGCTAACATGTATCTAGTATAAACTAGCATGTTGTTAGCATAACTTTAGTATGAATTAGCATGTTGCTATTTAATTGGTATGTTTGTTAGTGTGTTTTTAGTATGGATTGGTATATAGCTAGTATGTTTCTAGTATGATTTGTGTGTTAGTATGCTTGTTAGTATGTTTCTTGTATAGATTGGTATATTCCTAGTATGAATTGGTATGTTGTTGGTATGTTTGTGGTATGGATTGGGATGTTGTTAATATGTTAGTATGTGGCTTGAAAAGTCATCAGTGATTGGCAGATTGGTAGTCTGAGTTAAATGAGCCCAACCTTAAGTCTGTATGACAGTCTGGTGGAAAGTTATGAGGTCACAAAGTTTGGTCCAATGCTGAGTCAATGGGACTTTTCAGAATTTTCTGGGACAGTTTTCGGAATACCATAAGTCGGATCAGTTGGAAAAGATATTCAGTATAGTTTGGAGGTTTGGTGTTAGTTTGGTGGTTGTAGTATGAACGGTCTAGGAGGAGATGCGTTCTTAAAATAGTCTAGGAAGAAGACGGAAAAATCATAAATTTAAGTAGTATAAGAGTATGTTGGCTTTCTCTAGCCACCATAATTAAAGAAAGAAACTCAAATAGGTGGAGCATTGAACAAGTGAAGAGTGCATTTATACTGCTTTGGACAGTCTCTGAAGACTTCTCATTCTTCATTAAATCATGGTAAAAAGCAGTTTCACTCAAATGCGAAGAACTGTGTTATACCTTATAAACGACCCCACATAATGCTTTAAATAAGGCTGGATTTACACTGAATATGTGGCTGTGGAAGAAAAGCCAGCTCATGTATTGGTCCTTTGCTGTAATATTTATAACATGCTCTAAAGGTTCAGAATGCCCCAGACTGACTGTTCCAGACGCTTGTAACATTTTAACTCAGCGAAACATTTGGCTAGGATGGAGATATTACAAAATATACTGTTCATGCCAGAGGAAAGTGTATGAAATGATTGTTTTAAGTTCATCTAAATTGTCTTTGTGCCCTATTTTCCTAAAATGTAAACAAAGAAATAGGTTCACACCTAATTATGTAGAAATTTTAAACGAGATATAAAAGGTCAAACTTCATTTTGATGCTCCCTTTTTATCAATTTTGTGTACTGTAAGTAACTTTACAACTACTTGTCAACTTGCAGCCATTTAGAGTGTTTAGTACTAATCATAAATCCCTTTAGGAAAACTCAGTTTACTTGGTGAATCTATTTGTTAATCATTTTGTTTATATCACAGAAGCATGATTCACAAATGAACTCTGTAGGAATGGGTTTTTAAACCACAGCGGTTCGAACTGTAGTTCTGCCGAATGACTAAAAAGTTATCAGTATTGATGGTAAAAAACTGTACATTCTAGTCAAACCATTCTTCTGCAATCTTATACCAAAAACGGAAATAAGGGCAGTATTAATAGCTATAAATGTGGGAGATCATTGATATTATGTGATTATATTATATTGCAATATGGAACAATTAAGTGTTGATGTTAAATCAAAAGTAATTCACAAATACTTGAAAATGATTTAATGACAATAATTCTCTATGGTTACAACTGAATTAGTTACAAATATCTGTATAAAATGATCAAATATGAAATGATAAAAGTATATGATATAAATTGTACCCAGCTTAAATGTAAAATTAAAGTTACCAGAGGTAGAAGGAGAGACAGAGAAGGGGGAGGGAGAGAGAGAGACAAAGACAGCAGGCCCAGAAGTTAGCCTGATTGCAGTAGAGTCAGAGAAGATAGACTCTAGAGGAGGAGAGGAGCAGAGGAGGAAAGCAGGCCAGGAAAAGACAGGCCAGGAAAAAGAGCCAAAGCAGTGTTTTACCACCTATTTTGTATCTTTCTTGACCATGTGACTAAAGCCCAAATACTAAGACATTCAAACTGACCAATTAACATGTGACCACATCGTAAAACTCCCAAAGTCCACACACCAGGCCCTGATCTTAACAGTATCTGCCTTTGGAGTCAGTATGGACCTTCTTGAGTCAAAAAGACATGTTTTGTCATATAAACAAAAGCATATGATAATTTAGCCTTTTACAACTCTAATATTGTTAAGTAATTTAGAAAGAAATTCTAAAGGGCTGGTGCTAGAGTGGTAGAGTAGACACATACCCTCTGTATGTGTGATGCTAACAAAATGTCCATGGGATTGTTGTAGTAATGGACATTAAACATGTATTTCTAGGTGGTTTTTGCTGGTAACTTGGCTGGTACAGGCACCGTCAGATTAGAATTTTAGTAGTTGATGATGTGTGCTCTGAATGTACTAATCACACTGGTGTGATTGTACGCTTCAGAGACCAGCCAAGGCTGATCACACCGGTGTGATCATACGCGTAAAATGGTTAAACTATAATGTCATTCTAACTGTACAATAATATGAATAACTAACTGAAGGCGTTTTGCCTCCAAAGACAATTCTTTTGGAAAGTGATTGACATACTCTATAATGTTAACTCAACAACAATTACAATGTTACTATATACAACAAATATTGCACACCGCTAGCAGGGACTGATGATGGTCCTAAATTAGTGATGAAACATTCACAAAATAGTATCTCATTACTGAACAATACTGCAGGTCAGTTGTACCCACTTTAAGATTGTATTTAACTAGTTACAGTTGTTTTTGGTGTTCTCTTTCTAGAAATGAAACCTTTGAAAAAACTTAAAATCAATATGAAAACTGCACCGATGTCACCAATTTCAGAGCACAATGTACTTGTTCTTTTGTTCTTACTTGGTGATGCAATCTTGCATTGCCGTGTGCCACAAATAAATGTCTCTGATTGAACACCTCTGCGGTTTGTACCCAAAAGCCTCTGTGGCCTGTTATGTTTCATCAGGATTGCTTTATTTTGAGAAAATAAGCTGTAGCATGTCTGCAATAAGATATTTCTACTCGCAGATATGGGCGACTTTATCGACAATGACCAAAGAAAGACGGTGAGTCAGGGCCGGGCCGCCATCCTCAACTCCCCAGCGGTCAGTTGTTTTCCGCGGCCGCAGGTGACATGGTTCAGAGATGGCTACAAGATCATTCCAAGCAACAGAATGTAAGTAAAGCTTAATTGCTTGTCTAATCTTTAAACCTGAACGGCTGTTCATTAGGAAAGGTCTGGGTGACCCGGCGCAGGTCCCTATGGCTTTGGGTTCACATAAGAGATATAATTACCTTCAGTGTTCACGCTTAATCCCACTGGGCATCCATTTATGGCGGCCCACACTGGAAAATATTGGGTAAAACAGAGAAACACTTCAGCTAGCGATGCAGAAGACACGGTAAATGTGCACTGCTTACTTCGAGTGTGTGCGCCAGTGTTTTTCTCACACTGCCTTGTCACAGAAGTGCAATTAATGCCTGTTCCCGGCCCTTCTTTAATCTTGCTACGGTAGTTCTTCATTGCCTTTTTCTAATTAGCAGCTCACCCAGGCTGAGATCGACGAGGCTGATCCGATTCACCGTTATCAGTCAAGTGTCTTTCATTCCGACGAGACCCAAATAAAACTCCACCACTGAGACACATCTAATGACTCACCTTTCACTCGCCGCATACAGCGGAGGCCCATTTGAGAATTGCATTTGATTCCGGCAGAAGGTGTAATTGAAAAGTAAGCAGGCTCACGCAGGTAAATTCAGAAATAGACTGAGGCTAGTGGTGATTTGCATTCGTTCCATTTGGCTTCGAGCTGCGATTAATTTGTCAGAGCGATGTTCAGGCGGTTTTATTTTCAATAAAAGCACTCAAAAGTGAGTTACAGATCCGTGGACGTGATTGTGTGATCCCATTCACTCCTGGAATTATTATCTGTCTCATTGGTGCAGACGTGAGGACATCCAATCATCCTGTGTGATCCAATCACTTGTGTTTTAGAAGCTGTCAGAAACACATGGGGGCAAATTGCTTTTGTTTTATACATGTTAATCTGTCATGAACAGTTCGCCCTGCACAAAAAACCCATGTACAGTAGGAATGTAGATAGTAGATGCCTTGACAATGGACCCTTTTCACATTTTGGGGTTTTTCAGTAGTGGAAGTCGTCAAAGTTAGGCAAACTTAGAGCGCAGTGAATAGGAGAGTACAACAATTTTTTTTAATTTTTTACAATCAGATTTGCTGAAATAATTAGAGAAAAACTTCATGATAGTGTTATCAAAAAAAGGGGGAAAAATTTGAGACAGCCAGAAAAGAGAATAGCATCAAATTTACCGTACTGCTCATACACTTTCATAGGCATCACACAAGCGGGATTTATTTTTTTTGTCATTTTACATACATAAATATATTTTACATACATAAATACATATACAGTGCTCAGCATAATTGAGTACATCCCATTTTGAAAATGAATATTTTTATCCATTTCTCAGTGAATATTCAATTCAGTTCAATTCATCTTTATTTGTATAGCGCTTTTACAATGTAGATTGTGTCAAAGCAGCTTCACATAGAAGAGTATAGTGAATTGAAATAGTGTAGTTCAGTTTTTAAAGTTTAAGTTCAGTTCAGTTTAGCTCAGTTCAGTGTGGTTTAATAATCACTACTGAGAGTCCAAACACTGAAGAGCAAATCCATCGATGCACAGCTCTACAGATCCTGAACCATGCAAGCTAGTGACGACAGCGGCGAGGAAAAAACTTCACCAATTGGCGAAAGTGAAGAATTAAAAACCTTGAGAGAACCAGGCTCAGATGGGCAATATGGGCAATGTATTTTGATGCATTTAAACAGAACAGATTTACTAAACCGATATATTCATAAAAATAATATTTAATCACCAAACATTTAGAATTCACAGACAATATAATTAAATTCAAGCAAAATATTGCAAAAAACAATTACTACCTACAAAATTTCAACTAAATTTTCCTATTTTTTTGCTTCTCTTAAGTTATTTTGTTAGATAAGCTCCAGATTTGGCTTCAGTACTGACTAATCTAATGTGTATGCACAAATATAATATTGTGTAGCTTCCTATTAAATATGAATCTAAAAGATTTTAAAAGGTTTTGTGAGGGGTGTACTTATATATGCTGAGCACTGTAAATGTGCACACATGTTTTACATCAAAATTTTAAGGGATTTAAGATGCTGATGACCATTAAACGTGTCATACAGTAACAGTCTTGTGAAAAGAGTCCATTGGTTTAGCTGAAGTGGAAAAGAGGGTTTACGTTAGTAGCGAGTGAGCTATCTGTTGTCAACTAAGTCTGCTCCTCCATTATTGTTCCTGAGTTTTGTGTTATGAATAAATATATAGGCTAAATTACAAATCTTACTATATATCCAGGAATGACAGAGATGTATTTTGAGCTGCTTTGTTTGATTTTAATATGAAAACAGGCAGGAATTAAGATCAACCTCTTCATAAAGAGGTTCATAAAGAGTTTTATAAAGTTTACCGACATTCTTTCTCTCAAAAAAATCTAAATTAGAGCTGAATGATATGGCACAATGCATGAACATTTATTAAACTCAGCAGTTTATGTGTTTGTTGGCACATTGATTTTTGCAAATTTCAATTTTACCTTAAATGTCTTGCCTTAAAAAAAACAAAAGATACTTTATACAGGAAGTATACTTCTTTGAGGGGTGCAGAGTAAACCCCTGCCTCTCCCATTTTCAAAATAAGAGTCCCACAAACAGTGTTTTTGTTTTTGTTTTTTATAAGTCACACTGTTAAATAGTGACTCCTAAATATTCCTAAATTGATTCCCCTAGAACAGAGATGCCCAAACTAGGCTCAATGTTGGCCCATAGTAACCTTTGATTTGGCCCACCATCCTATCAGAGAAGTGAATGATGGGGACGATTGTGGCAAATGCCTTTAACAGAGATTGTCATTTTTGATTTCACATAACCTTCTTTTTGTTTGTTTGTTTGTTTGTTTGTTTGTTTAATTGCTTAGTGACAAAAAAAGCTAATTGAAACTAAATGTTTTAATTAAATGTATACATAAATGAATCTGATTTTCTAAAATGTAAATACTGGGGAACAAAAGACAATGCAGAAAACATAAGTGAGGAAATCAAGGCAAAAACAGGTCCTCCACTGAACTCCATTCTGTTATAAATGGGAATGTTTTTGTTTTTAATATAACAAGTTCGTTATAAAATGTAAAAAATATACTGTATTACTTAATATAAAGCAGTGTTTTCTAGTTATTTTTTTTTAGATTATTTTATAAATTAGGAAATTACCCATGGCATCTTTAACGTAACAAAGTTTAGTGTATTTACCTTTGGCCCACCACCCTCAATCAAGTTTGCTTCTTGGCCCTTCATAAGAAAAAGTTTGGGCACCCCTGCCCTAGAATTTTCAACATGTTCTCTTAGCCTTTTCCATAGCTTCATATACATATAGATTCATTTTTAGATAGACAAAACATAAACTTGTGTATATAAAAGAAATTGTTAACGCGACATGGCAGCTAAAGGAATGAAAGGTCTGCTTTACAGTTAAAGAGTCAATCGGCTGTGTATTGACTCTTAAATTTGCATTAGTTTGGACAAGCCTGCAAAATGCAGTTTCTTTCAGCATGATTTACAACAACTTTGTTATTGGATTTTGTTCTCGGCTTGAAATATATTATTGAAATGCAATTTCAAAAAACAGTTACAGCCATTCCAATACTTAGAACTAGATAGGAATTGTAATTGCATGTCTGGAAATTGCTACAGGGGCGTTACGTAAATGACCGCCAAGTGAACTGGCTTGCTTTAAATGGACTTCCTGAAAAGTGAAGACCAACAGCAAGCAATAAGACTCACATACCAGTTCATTCTGAACATATGTTGTTTTGTGCACGTAACCTGTGCTGTCCTGAAGTGAAATTGTGCGTTGAGTTGAAAGCCATGTTGGATGTGGATATATGGAGTCACCGTAGATGTAGTTAAGACTGTTGGCCACACTCCAGCTCAATAATTGAACCGGTGTTCTCCTGCCAGTGCTTTGACAGAATATTGCATGATGACAGAAAGCAGGGCACATACATAAAATCAATATGCCACTGCTGACTGTTCACTGCAGCATATATGCAGCTGAGGGAATCTGTACCTTTGGGATCCTGGCGGTTTTCCCAGACATCACCGCTGCTGCTTTGACCCTATACGAGACCCAGCTGGTGTCTATAGCATCCAGACTCGAACCCAGAAGCTCAGAGGACGCTAGAGTAATATCAAGCAATCATACATCCAGCCAAGCCCATTAGCGCACTATTGGATGTGATGTCACATCCTTAATTGTTCTGTGGCAGCGGCTGAAGCAATGCAATCAGCTTAGCCATTTAAACTGGCACTATGTGTTACTGGGCAAAATCCCCAGGATGGACTTTGGGAAATTGGGCTGTACTTCATAAGCACTTGACTGGCACGGTCATTACATTAACTGCCCTTGTAGGATCAAAGTTTATCTATGTCCTAGGATCTTCAGCCCTGATTTAATATTAGCATAGATGAACATGCAGCAACATGAATCTACTTGTGAGTCTCGTAAGAAGACACAACTGATAAATGCTGCTCTGCAAAACATTAATATCCAATAGAAAGAGTGAAGGGGGAGTCGAATGGTTATTTGTTGAGAAGCCCACGGCAAAGGCTTTAAATGATGTTCACTACAGACATATAAAACAGTTTGAGTCAAGAACTACCAAAATAACAAGACTTTTACAATGATAATAAGAGTAATGATTATGGACAACCTTTTCAACATTCTGCTCTAGAGACTCTTTAGACGCAAAATACTATTAACCAGGGGTCGCCACAGTGGAATGAACCGCCAACTTATCCAGCATAATGTTTTACACAGCGGATGCCCTTCCAGCTGCAACTCATCACTGGGAAACATCCATACATTCTCATTCACACACATACACTACAGACAATTTAGCTCACCCAATTCACCTGTACCGCATGTCTTTGGACTTGTGGGGGAAACCGGAGCACCCGGAGGAAACCCACGCAAATGCGGAAATGCCAACTGACCCAGCTGAGGCTCGAACCAGCGACCTTCTTGCTGTGAGGTGAGAGCGATACCCACTGCGTCACCATGTCGCTGCTGTTGCATCTTATTTATTTATTCATTTTCCTTTGGCTTATTCCATTTATTCATCAGGGGTCGCCACAGTGGAATGAACCGTTAACTTGTCCAGCATATGTTTTACACATTGGATTCCCTTCTAGCTGCAATTCAGTACTGGGAGATGCCCATACACACTCATTCACACAAATACACTATGGCCAATTTGGTTTATTCAATTCACCTGTACTGCATGTCTTTGGACTGTGGAGGAAATCGCAGCACCCGGAGGAAACCCAATCGAACATGGGGATACCATGCAAACTCCACAAAGAAATTGACTCAGCTGGGACTCAAGCCAGCAACCTTCTAGCTGTGAGGCGACAGCGCTAACCACTGAGCCACTGTGTCGTCCCTTATTTATTTGTTTATTTATTTATTTATTTATTTATTTATTTATTTATTTATTTATTTATTTATTTATTTATTTATTTTTAAACAATCAAAATCATGTAGCCCAGATTTCGACCACTGCAGTCCGTGATGGCTTGTAAAAGTATGAAAAAAATCACCTTTACTTGTACAGAAACAGAATTTCAAAATAAATTGAATAGACATTAATATGTAAATACAGTTAATACAGATATAAAATATACAAATACACATAATGAAAAAACAGTGTCATCATTCAGATCAAATTCAGTCAAAGTCAGCTTTATTGTCAATTCAACCACATGTGCAGGACATACCGAGAATCGATATTGCATTACTCTCAGACCCTAGGTGCAAAACAGGTAATATTAATACAAAAAGTAGGATTTTAAAAAGAAATGACAATAAATACAATTATACATGTAATATAATCTTAAAACTAAGAACAATACAGGTTCACTTAAGTTAGTTCAATTTTAGTTTTATTCAATTCATCATCCTTGTAAATTTAATTTAAGTAATTAAGTAATAAGCAATTATTAAAGTTATAGTTTTCATTAAATTGTCACTTTGCTTCAGTAGAGGTTTTTACACCTTAAGAATGTTTTCATAGGTCCTATAAAGATTGGCACAGATTTTTTTCCTGCAGTGGAACTGGGAACTACATTAGCTCCTACTTCAGAGTAGGATATGACCCATAACGGTAGAAACTAGCAGGGAAATAAGTGTACATTGATGAGGTTGAATGCACACCATATGAAAAACAGGGACAGTATTTTAAAGTGTTAAAAGATAAACCAAAAGCTAATGTTAACAGCATTTACTTCTTGTCTGTGTATGCAGCATTGTGTTTTTTTCAGCCTCACTGATGAGTAGCTTTATAAGTTGTCATAGGAAATGCAGTCTCTTAGCCCTCCTTTTTCACTTTAAGTTGCTTAATTTGTCTACATTCTATCTCTGTTATAAAAACAACCTTAAAATAGACAACAAAAGCACAACAGTCATCACTTTAGAGTGCCTAGTGATGGTTCTAATGCAATCAGAACATTTTTTGGCCAAAAAACTTTAGCTTTCAGGGGACCTGACTGGTGATTAGTTACTGTGACTGAGTTCCTATAACTACTTTGTTGCAAGATTTGTTGTTATTCCGCTTTCAGTAGACATTAGTGTCTGTTCTCGTCTAATGGTGTTTTTGTGGTCATATCAACACATTTTCTGAAAGTTTTGTAACTTTCAGTCACCAATTAACCAAGCTAAAGGCAACAATGGCAAGGATCTGGCTAAACTAAAGTATCTGGAATACTCTCAGACATTAGTCCATGTGTCAACCAAAGCAGTTTTAGCCAGCTCTTTTCAAAACTAATGGTTGTGGGTGTTGAGAGCACTTCTGATGTAGTTTGCTTTTCAGTGATGCAGAATGTCACACTGTTACTGCCAAACTTATTTTGGAGATAATTTGTTTTTGACTAAAAATGTCAACACAATGAAGAAACATTCAATTCTGCAACATTTTTCTTTTGATATCGATGTACAGTAGGTAGTGCTGTCGCCTCACAGCAAGAAGGTCGCTGGTTCGAGCCTCAGCTGGGTAAGTTGGCGTTTCTGTGTCACAGTCCAAAGACATGAACTACAGGTGAATTGGGTAGGCTAAATTGTCCGTAGTGTATGGATGTTTCCCAGAGATGGGTTGTAGCTGGAAGGGCATCCGCTGCGTAAAACGTGTGCTGGATAAGTTGGCGGTTCATTCTGCTGTGGCAACCCCAGATTAATAAAGGGACTAAGCCGAAAATAAAATAAATGAATGAATGTACATGTTGTAACAAAAATATGATGACAAATGGATGTTATTTTTCCTGCTCCTTCAGTGTCATTGGACAAAAGTTTTAAAAGTGACATCGATGAGCACTGCATAAGGTTACATTTTTTTCAAACCTTGGCAAACAGGAAAAACAAATTATAAAAGTATTACGCCTTTCTATGTCTCTACGGTGCAATTCACTACTGAGTGCAGTATTAAGAAGCACCAGTGAGACTGAGTGAGAGTGCTCAGTCTCTGTCAAATATCACATTATCAATGGAAATGTATCACTCAAGGTGGAGGTCACACTAATATGTACTCACCTTCATTCATATGTATTCAAATGTGGGAAGAGAGCAGAAATGAAATGTAGGCAAATAGCTTCTGTGTTTAGATGTGTACCAAAGTTCTGTGTAACAGACCAACTGAAGATATACAAACCTCAGATAGACTTGTAGCCACCAACATGGAATGTGTTGCTGTCTCCTTAGTCAAACACACATGATTTATCTCATCAGCTCATTAGCAGAAATTTCAGAACCTGAAGTTATTGTGTGAGACTAACGGTGTTTTCTCACAAGCGCTATTGATACACACACAGGGCCGTTTGACGTCAGAGTTTGATTCATTTGGCTAGTGTGAACACATTTTTTTTTTACGTTAGACAGCATTTACACTTTGAACATTACCACTCTCACACTTTGAAAATTAAACTACATTTTCAAAGTCCAAAAAATTTGAGGCACCCAATCAGCATTATCCAGACATGTTCTGGTTGTTGCTAGATCAGATATGGTTGCGGCCGGAAGTTAACGAGAATTATTTCTATTGTTTATTAAATTTCCCATTTATTGTATTTTATTAACGTCTACCCTCACCCCAACCCTAAACCCAACATCACAGTAACAAAAAAAAACAGTAGTTGTACCGAGTATTATTTATGTTATCTATTAAATTAGATCGGAGACGCGGCCAGCCGGAAGTGCAATATGTACATCAATTATGGTAGCATTATTTATGACACTGTATAATAATAATTACTATTTTTACAGTACTGTAACGGTTGGGTTTAGTGTTGGGTTGGGGGTAAGCGTTAAAAAATACAATTTATTGGGTAATTAACATAAATAATACTCAGTAGAACTACTGTTTTTACAGTGATGTGTCGGTTGGGTTTTTGTGTTGGGGTTATTTATAGAATAAATGGGAAATTTAATAAATAATATAAATAATTCTCGTTAATTCCCGTATCTGATCTAGCAACAACCCAGCAACAGCCCCGTGATTCTGCCATTTTGGAGTAAAAAAGCGATCGGCCATCCATTTGATCTTATTGCTGTCGCGATGGCAGGAAACTGCTTTGATTTTTATTTATTTATTTAAAAAGCACTTTAAAACTGGGATATAACCTGAAAACACCAATACAACACGTACTATCACAATCATCAGCACTTTTAATAGTTTATTTTACACACTTAATTATATTTAACTAAACTTTCTTGGATCTGTCACTTTTAGGTAAAATTACTTTAAACTACTTTAATTTAATAGTTTACGCATTGGCATAATATAAATGAATACTGACATGTTAAATGAAATTAACATGACTTTCAAAATGGGATGTTGATAACAGACTGACAGTACTCTTTTTGTTATATGTTATAATAGTATTTTTTTCCCAGTGTTGTCTGTTAAGGAAAGACTAATAAATCTTTTATGTAAAAAGGCAATTTCTCCAAAATGAATTCTGACACAAATTCATCAAATACGCACACATACACATCTATGTTAATATATTATATATCCTGATCTGATCACAATTAAAGACATATGGGGAATTCTGAAGAGACATCAAGTTGAACGTCTCTGAGCATGTGTGAGTATTCTGTAGATAATTTAGTGGTTGTTTAAGGGACAGGTGTCAAACTCAGTTCCTGGAGGGCCGCAGCTTTGCACAGTTTTGCTCCAACCCTAATTAAACACACATGATCAAGCTAATTGAGTCCTTTAGGCTTGTTTGAACACAACAGGTAAGTGTGTTGAAGCAAGGTTGGAACTAAAGTGTGCTGGGCTGTGGCCCTCAAGGAATTGAGGTCATTTGGTTATTTCAGTCCTCATACAGTCGACATCTTCATCATTATCTAAACAGTCTCTCTCACACTGCGTCTGATGATTTGTGTGTCTTTTTGAACACTTTTAATTCTTCACAGTGTACATGTTAACTGTATTTAAAAAAGCGCCCATGTCTTCTTCTGTATGACACAATTTTTATGCACGCGATTTGATTGGAAGGGACTGATTATTCTACTTAGCCAATCAAGTATATATATATATATATATATATATATATATATATATATATATATATATATATATATATATATATATATATACATGCATACATATATATATATATATATATATATATATATATATATATATATATATATATATATATATATATATATATATATATATTCAATACATAAGTATAAAATAAACTACAAGGCAATTGAACTCATGTGAAAGCACCCTAAGGATACATGCTAAATGTGCAGTCCACACTCTCAGAAAAAAAGGTACACGATGGTACAAATAATGTTTCTTAAGGAACAGTTTTGTACCTTTGTAAAAGTTGTACCTTATAAATTACAGAAAATACCTCTTATAATACTTTTCTGTACCTTTTATGGTACAATTGAAATAAAGGTACACAATTGTTCTCTTAAAAAGGTACATAAGTGTTGGACAACTCCATCTTTATTATAATATCTATGACAATAAATATTACCGAAGGCAACATGATTTTATGAATAATTTCCATATTAAAACATGAATCACTTGAAAGCATATGTTTAAAGAAACTCATAAACATTAATTATTAAGTTCTATAATACAAAACAACTGGTAAAACAAAACTATAGATATTGTAAACTAAACTTTTAAGGCATTTTTAATAAACATTTGGTAAACATTTTCTGATAAAGACATTTTCATTATTGATATCCGCACCTTTTGGCGTTTGCTTTCCACTACTGTGCTGATAAAAGTCCTGCATATGCAAAGTATTCATGCAGACATTTTACTATTGTATAACTAATCAAACATTGTGCATATCTCGTTACAATACTTTTACATAATGCTATTTTTATTTTAAAATTAAGTAAATTAAATTAACTTTTAAGTGATTACAAAGGTATTGTGTGAAAATTGGAGAAACAAGTTTTATATTTAACATGGGAGAATGTGTTTCTGTAACATTTTTGTGAAAAGTGCTGTGAAATGTTTAGCAAAAAATAGATCTTTTGTAAATGGAAAAGGTGTGTTTACACAAAAAGAAACTTAAAAAAAAAACATTGTTGAATAAATGTATTTGATGTTTTATATTTAGTGAAAATAAATTGACACATTTTGGATATACAGTAGCAAAATGCCTTTAAATAGTTCTTGAAGGAACAGATTTGACACTGTTAAAGTACAAAGTGTCTTGTCACTGTAGTGGTACCTTCATGGATCAGATTTGTACAATCAGAAGGTACAATATTGTATCTGCAGATTTTAAAAACCAATGGTACATTTTGGTTTTCCATGGTACAAATCAAACCTGAAGGTACAAACTGCAATGGTACAAATTTGTTTCTTTGCCTTAGAGGTACAGTTCTGTCCCATAAAAAGTTACTGCCACAGTGACAAGGGTTTGTACCTTTTTTTTGTACAACATTGTACCATTTTTTTCTGAGAGTGCAGAGGGTAGATCCAGAAATGTGGTTGAAAACCACTGATAAAGAGTGTCATTGAAAGATATTTTGAAGATGGGTAAGGGGTGGGCAACACGGTGGCTCAGTGGTTAGCAAGAAGGTCGCTGGTTCGAGCGCTGGCTTGGTCAGTTGGCATTTCTGTGTGGATTGAAATGAATAAACTAAACTGGCTGTAGTGTATGAGCCTGTGTGTGAATGTAAGAGTGTTTGAGTGTTTCCCAGTACTGGGTTGTGGCTGGAAGGGCATCCGCTGCGTACAAAAAATGCTGGAATAGTTAGCGGTAAATTCCACTTTGGCGACCCCTGATAAATAAGAGACTAAGCCGAAGGAAAATGAATGAATGAAAGTGAGTAATTTATGATGTCAAACTTGTTATTATTTGTTTAAAGTTCTAAAGCATGACATCGTGTCTTTTTGTAACAATTGTGTTATTGTGCCATCTTCCTTTTTAAAATAAATGCTGCCTGATTTGGTATTTTATATCTAGTGCAATCACATTTCTGCCTGTTCACGTGTGTGGCCGCTGCAACTTCTCATTCATTCTCAAGCTGTCCGTTTTGAATGGCGGTGTGAAAATGCATCTCATTGAGATGTGGAAAGCAGAGGCAGCACTCAGTGAAAGCAGCTCGAGGCGCTCATATTTATTCCAGCACGACTTCATTGCAAACGCTCGTTTCCTCTGCCCTGCAGATCTTTGTTTTCTCGCAATCAGCGTTATGAATTGTCGAGCTGTGTATTCAATATATTAATCCAACATTCCCTAAAGTAAAGAGATTTTTAGTAACTTCATCAGATGTCGCTGTGCGGTATTTCAGCACTGAGCTCTGTGTTTTCTAGTTTTGGTTTCCTCAGAAATGTTTCTTTGGTCTGTTAATGCAGCATGAAATAAGCGGCCACATGGACGGAGACGCTTCTCTGTGAGATTCCTATCGCAGCCGCGCGCTGAGGATAACTGTGCCACAATCCAGTTATTTTTTTTCACTCCATCTCGTCTGTGTAGTTACGGCATCTCCTTCTCCATCTCGCTTTTTACATTTTTTTTTGGTTATCTTTTCTTTTCCATGAGCCACACAAAGGCAGAAAGTTGTTAAAGCAGAGAGGTCCAGAGGTGAATGCCAACACAGGGGAGGACAGCGACGCATGGTCCTTTGAAAGTCACTCTTATTGTTCCACACTGGCTTCCCCTTTAGACAGCATGAAACTTTCATGATGGCGATAATTACCCCATTGGTGAGAAGTGCTTTCTGTTCCCAGCGCAGATGAAAGTAGCAGGTTGGAAATAAGATATTGTGTCTACCTCTCATCGCTTTGTCCTTGCATCCTCCTCTACCTCGCTGAATTTTTCATCATTCATTATTTGAGATCTTTGATGTTTCCACCCATTACCAGCTATTCAGACTCCCATCGTGCTCAGCAGATAAAACGGCTCCCACACCAGACTCATTCTGTCCCGAGCACCAGCAGCAAGAAAGCCCACAATAAAGGAAGTGCTCACAGGATGCCGATTGCTTTCCTCTGTACGAGCAGCAGGGCTGGGGTGTTTGTGTGCTGACAGTGATAGCAGCCATGTGCCGTTTCTACTCCACCATATGTGGAGCTCTTTATTCGGGGGACTTAGCAGCCCCCGGTCTCCTGGATGTTTTGGCAGACTGTATGCACCAAATTACACTTGACTCAAGCTTTTTCTACTTGTGATTTTGGACTAAAAAACTAATTGTTTTAAAAGGGCTATTTATTCATTCTTTTCCCTTACATCCATCATCATTCATGTCTATCTATCCATCCATGCATCCATCAATCCATCATTTGTCTATCCATCTATCCATCCATCCATAATTTGTCCATCCATCCATCCATCCATCCATTATTTATGTCCATGAATCCATCCATCCATCCATCCATTATTTATGTCCATGAATCCATCCATCCATCCATTATTTATGTCCATCCATCAATCAATCAATCAATCCATCCATCCATTTATCATTTATGTCCATCCATCCATCCATGCATCCATCGACCCATCCATTCATCATCCATTCTTAATATCCATCCGTTTCATCAGTTTTGTCCATCCATCCATCCATCCATCCATCCATCAGTTTTGTCCATCCATCCATCCATCCATCCATTCAGCCATCCATCCATCCATTCATCCATCATTTATGTCCATCCATCCATCTATCCATCCATCCATCCATCAATTATTTCCATCCATCCATCAATTATTTCCACCATCCATTCATCATTTATGTCCATCAATCTATCAATCAATCAATCAATCAATCAATCAATCAATGCATCCATCCATCCATCCATCCACCCATCCATCATTTATGTCCATCCATCATCAATCCATTCGTACATCCATCTGTCCATCCATCCATTACTTGTGTCCATCCATCCATCCATCCATCTATAAATAAATCCGTCCATACATCATTTATGTCCATCAATCAATCTATCCATTCATCCGTCCGTCCGTCCGTCCGTCCATCCGTCCGTCCGTCCGTCCGTCCATCCATCCATCCATCCATCAGTTATGTCCATCCATCCATCAATTAATCAATGCATATATTCATCATTTATGTCCATCCATGCATCCATTCATCCATCCATCCATCCATCAATCTATCCATCATTTATATCCATCCATCAATTGATCAATCGATCCATCCATTATTTATGTCCATCCATCCATCCATCCATTAATAATATCCATGGAAATAATAATCAATTATTTCCATCCATCACTTATGTCCATCAATCAACCAACCATTTTCACCATTTTTGTCCATCCTTCCATCTAGCTGCCTTTAAAAACACCATAATTATTGTTATTGTTATTAAATTTACGATGATGATAGAATTTGTCAGATATCATAAGTGGTTTGATTTTATAATGTGAGTTTGGCAAGAAGTGTCTAGCTTTTTTCCATCCAGGTAAATAGTAGCCTGGCTAGAAAATAGCATTACAAAGAGCTGCTGAGTGGACCGATTTGCTTAAAAGGAGCTTTAGCAAAACTCAGAAACTGTCAAGGAGACCATTTTCAAGCTTTTTGGAGTCTTGAATTCTAGGAATACTCACCTGAAAAGAATGAAAGATCAGATTTGTTCTGAGCTGTATTGTGGCAGTAATGTGTTTGTAATTTGCTGTTATTATTTCAAGTCATGTTTTTTCACTCGCCTTTATTCGACTGTTTGTCATCGTTCTCGCACTCCTCTCCACAGGTAGTAAATGGTGCATTAGACGAATGTAATCAGGAGGAGATGACACGATTGAGAAAAACGTCTTTGTTCCGCCACTCGAAGGATTGTTTGAGACGCTGCCCTTTGCTCATATTCCGGTGTCCATCTTAAATCAATATGCTTTGGCTCTGAAGAGTCAGATGAAAAATGACGTAGGCTAGGCTAATTGGATAGAGGCCGTTTATGTGGCTTGGTTTTAATACACCTGCTGGCTAGTAGGGCCCCTTTATGAAGTTAATTATTGAGAGCCGTCATCAGTCAATTGGGGCATCTGTGGGGTGAGCCTGTTCTCGCCCAAGGCCTCTGGCCCCATTTGTCTTCATCCACTCCCTCCTTCACTCTTAAATAAATCAGTCTGTTGTCACTGCTAAAGCAGAGACCCAGTCAGAATACTGTCCATGAGCAGGGAAAACATCACTGCCCCAATGCCTTTTTAAGCTTTACAGGCACAAATCCTTCGTTATGTTTTTAAGAAACAGCCCTGGGTCAATTATACCTCTTATAGTACATTTACTGTACCTAAGGTCATGGCTCAGTTGCTTTGCCTGCTTTATTCTGATGGTCTCTTTTACATATTTCGTTAAATAAAAGTTACATTGCAACTACACGCCAACTAATTCACATTAAAGTATATATAGATTGTAAGGTTAGGGTTAAGGGTTAAGTTGGCATGCACTTACAAAATCTCTTGTAGTCAGGGGACTGTCTGTTGGGGGAGCAGAGGCAGACGGTCACCTAATACTCTACTCTAATCAGAATTGAGGGTTGCATTGTAACTTATAGTCAACAAAAATAGACCATCAAAATAATGTGATAATGAGAAGTGTGTTTGGCAAGGTGACCAGATGTTTTATTTTCTCCATGCATGTGTATGTTAGTTTTGTAATGTTTTATCATATGTTTTTACATGGTCAATGTCTTGTTTTGATTCAATGGTTTGATTCTTTTGCTGTTGTCGGCTGTAAAGTAATTTAAAATAATTGCTATTGCAGACTAAAACTTGTCAGGGTGAATAAGACCCCGATGCAAAGAGGATTATTCATTCATGCACTTTCTTTTCGGCTTAGTCCCTTTATTAATCTGGGGTCGCCACAGCGGAATGAACCGCCAATTAATCGAGCATATGTTTTTATGCAGTGAATGCCCTTCCAGCTTCAACTCATCACTGGGAAACATCCATACACACTCATTTACACAATAGGGGAAACCGGAGCACGCGGAGGAAACCCACGCAAACACAGGGAGAACATGCAAACTGCACACAGAAATGCCAACTGATCAGCCAGGGGTCGAACCAGCGACCTTCATGCTATGAGGCGATTGTGCTACCCACTGCGCCACCGTGCTGCCCCATAGAGGATTATTACATTAACAAATATTGTCTTAAAATATTTGTCGTTTGTTCGCTCGTTTGTATGTTCGTTCGTTTGTTAATTCCTTCGTTTGTTCCTTTGTACGCTTGTTCGTTCGTTCATTCCCTCTTTTGTTCGTGCGTTCATTTATTCGTTTGTTCATTTGTACGCTTGTTCGTTCGTTCATTCCCTCTTTTGTTCGTGCGTTCATTTATTCGTTTGTTCATTTGTTCTTTTGTTTGTTCGTTTGTTCGTTCATTCATTCGTTTGTTTGCTCGTTCATCAGATTATGGACACCCCATTATTCATCCAGCAATGAACAAGTTAGTATGTTTTTTATTAACATACAGTATTATCTATAAACAGATTATTTATTTATGTTTTTATTTTACCAATTGTAAAATTACCTGTATATTGCTTTAATAGCATACCTTATATACGGTTTTAGATTATTTTTATATTACCGTTTTCTTTGTACAGTATATTGCATTTTTTTTGGGGTAAGGTGTTATATGTTTTGTAACTGTATACATTATATGGTAAATCTTAACATAGGCTAACTTTGCAACCCTCGTTATTATTATGATTTAACAACCCAGACTTTAATGACCCAGGGTTGCACAGTTACAGATCTCCTACAGTTTACAATAAATAATATTTACTGTATTTGAGGTTAACAAAAGCCCTTTCTACTGCTTACACACCTCCCTTCATTGATCGTCTTTACCTGAAATAGAAAAAACTAAAATTGAGATTCCACAACAGTTTTTTTCCCCCTCCCCTGCTCAATGGCACCTATAGGAACACTGTGAGAGGCCATTCGAAAGTAGTTTTTGATTAAAGCATCTCTCAGGCCTGTGGTGCCTGCTGAAGTTGCATGCGGTCTCAGTCACAGTGGCGGCTGGATGCTGCTGAGTGACAATCAACCATGAAAGCAGTCTGAGCTCAGAGGAGCCGCGTGCCCTCGCCTCTGCTTTCACACCTCTGACGGTGAAATAATGCAGCCCGAGGAAGAGGACACAATTCAGACTGAGCACATATAGCACTCATCCTGCAGACACTACTGTGAAACCCAGCACACCGGAGAGATGCTGCTGCTGTGCTGCTTTCAGTAAACTCAAGCAAAGAGACACAAACAGCACGTGAGGAAACTATAATGAAAATGTGAATGAACAGCCCTTTCATATTTCATACATATTAACTGCCTGATAGGAAGCTTGTTAGATTCTAAAGGCTAAATTATACTTTTGCGCTGAGTGATCATCAAAACCCACGACGCACACCTTGCACATCGCTGTGTATTTATACTTCTGCTTTCTGTTTGTGTTGCTCTGCAATAACACTTGCGAAACTCTAGCTGGCAGTGGGGTTTTTACAGTATGTTCCTCTGTGTCGAGTTTCGTTTGTTTTGTAGGTCTGGACGATTAATCGAAAATACTTTAAGAACCTATAATCGATCTAATTTTTCCAGGACGATATTTTCAATTACTTACCTACTGCGTGTGGAGTCAAGTGACCCCGCAATGTTAAGGCTGATTTACACTTTTGAAGCACATCTGATTTCTGGTCAAGTAGGATGATGGACCCATTAATGAGCCTTATTTTGCACTACATTGACAATGATTAGAAGCTGCGCCAGAGATGCCTTAAGACTGCATTTTTTTCAAATTAATTCAATTCACCTTTATTTGTATAGCGCTTTTACAATGTAGATTGTGTCAAAGCAGCTTCACATAGAAGATCATAGTAAATTGAAACAGTGTAGTTCAGTTTTCAGAGTTTAAGTTCAGTTCAGTTTAGCTCAGTTCAGTGTGGTTTAAACACTGAAGAGTAATCCATCGATGCGCAGCTCTGCAGATCCCGAAACATGCAAGCCAGTGGCGACAGCGGCGAGGAAAAAACTTCACCAATTGGTGAAAGTGAAGAATTAAAAAACCTCGAGAGAAACCCGGCTCAGTTGGGCATGATCTTTTTTCTCCTAAGGCCAAACGTCTTGTGCAGAGCTGCAGTCTAGATGCTGGAGGCTGGAAGCTGGACCTCAGCGAAGACTCATATGTCCCAGGAGCATCACAGGAATTTTCCATTAAATTAAAAATATTATTTACATTAAAATATTAGATTACAGAAGATGTAAGGAATGCTGTAATTAAAATATTATTTTGCAAGAGTTAGATGTGGAAGAGTAATTTTATTTAAAATATATTTTTTCTGCTTTTAATATGAAAAAAAGAAAAATAATTGATTTTGTTTCTAAAAGTTCAAGTTATTTATTTTTTTACTTTTAAGAAGAAAAAAATGACTGTTGGTTTTAGGCAATGTGTGTTTTAATTTCAGTTGTTAAGCGTTGATGTTCAGTACATAATCATAGATAGTAGGTAGTAGGTGTTTTCTTCAATTATTTTAAAATCAAGTAATGCACCCTTCATTCAATCATCTCTCAATGTACAAAACATGTCAGTGAACTATAAGGGCAAAACAATGAAATAAATAAATGAAATAATTGTTCATTAATTGTAATCGAGATGAAATGTTCAATTAATCGAGGTTTTGATTTTAGGTCAAATCGCCCAGCTCTAGTGTTTTGTGTACACTGGAAAAACCTGTAATGCTACCTTATGCTGAGTTCAGACTGCACGATTTTAGCTGCGATTTTGACTCGTGACAGGTTTTGAGAAATCGCAGACAAATGCCTGAAATCACAGGCAAATCTGTGCTCGTTCACGAGAATAACAATCACACTGTTTGCACTGTCAAAGACACAATCTGAGAGGATCCCCGATGAGTCACTGACACCCTTGAGATATTTAGCATGCTAAATATCTGGACCTGTCAGCAATTTAAAATCATGCCACGTGTTCTGATTGAAAATAACGTTGGCAATTACCTACAGTTAATGAGAGAGCAGAATTCAGGCCAGCGGGGGAAGTAGGAGGAGAAGTTCAAATGTCTATTTACACCCAAGAAATGGAGGAAAATTAGTGGAAATTTGGAAGGAGCACCCGTGTCTATTTGACGTGACTACTTTGAAAATCATGCAGTCTGAGCATTACTGTACAAGTAAACTCACTCATTCAGAGAACCATCAGACATGCAAAAACTTAAATCATAAAGTAAAGACAAAATATAAGTATCCGTCTGAAGCTCCTCCACGGGACTCGACACTTGTTAAACACTCGATCCAAGAGGGTGGCTCCTCTCCAGTGGCTCTTGACCCCACCCACACTTGCCAACACTACCAAGTCGAACGATCACAGAGCTTGCGCTATGTATCGTCATGATGTGCAGTTACATTTCTTGAGAGGTGCGCATCAGGGTTGGTGTCAGACATGGCGAGGGGTATGTGGCTGCGCAAAGGCTGCATTGGATCATCTGCATGTACTCGATGCAGAAGTATAAATCAGCCTTAAGGGTGTTTACATTTTTGGGTCTGATCATTTTTGGGACCAAGAAGTATGTGCTCCCAGCAGTTTAAGCTTCCAGTTGGTCATTTATAGGGGTGTAATGATGTATGTATTCCTCCTAAAACATCATGATAAAGACATCACGGTTTGTTTTATGTATTTTGACGACGGATACATTCAGTTCAGATGTGCCAGTTTTGGGATGATGGTTCCCTCACCTTTGAGTTCTTCTGATTGGTCTACTACTTTGGAACTGTCATCGATGTGAGGCACTCCATGTAAAAGTTTACATTGACATGGTGTCTAAAGGACGCCGCGCTCAAATGTGCAAGATGCTGCAAAATATGTGAAACATGAGGATAACGGTGCGACTAGAACATGTTTACATAGAAAAACTATGGAAATATAAGTCACTGTGCCATCTCATGAGCGCATAAGCCAGTTTGTGGTTCTGACCTTATTCTTTAATATATGAGTAGGTGCAGCCATTGGAACCTTATTGGCTCAAGACTTCCAATCTCATTCACATCCATTGATTTTTAACTGTTAAAACATGCTCATTATGCTGCTTCATGTTGCAACCATGACTACTGTGTACTGGTACACCACAAATATACATACATACATACAGTACATGACAAAATGGAGGCTTCAAATTGATGGTCAGAATTGGTATCAGCCCACACTGCTTATATGTGAATATGTATTGCTATATCTGCTTACTCTATGCTGTTTATTGATAATGTTTTAAGGATAATTTTCCATAAAAGCATAAAAACTGAACTGGTTGTGGTATTCTACTGAAATCTGGCAACCCTGGCTTGAAACAATACAGAGGGGACTAAAAAAATCTGACTGAAGAGCTGCTGCTGTTGACATAGATAGGTCAATTAGGTGGTCAGCTAAAGATGACTTGTACTGCACTTCACCATCCAATCAGCAATATTATTAGTTTGAAATGACGCTGGTGCTAGAATATCTGATTTGACAGCAGGGACACATTGTCTTGCATCATAAACATGTGATCGCCAAATTGAGAGATCACCGACTTGAGTATTAAGAAGAGATTATTGGCTGATTGCTATTGGTCGATCAATTGAAACACCACTATTAGACAATAAAGCATAAAGGCTGGAATGCTCACCGGCAGAAAAGTGTTATGTATATAAGAGCAATGTGTGTCTGCTTACTGCCAGCTCTGTTGGACCTGAAGTGTGATTAAATTTTTGCTAAAGAATTATCATTGACTTCAATTACGCATTAATCAGGAGCAGTATCGAGCCGAATCACGGATGATAGATAATTGCCTTTTCAGAGGCTTTGCAGAGCAGTTGTTGGATTACACATACAAAAATAAAGAAGAAATTCCAGCACTGAGGTGCATAATTGAGGAAGAGTTAGATTGACCAGATTCCTGAGAATGCAGAGAAATTATATTCTCATGATTGATTGATTGGATGAAATATAAAAATGATTTTGCTTTCATATGGAGGCGAAGGCTAGCAGTTGGCATTGGAACAGGAAAGAGTCTCTGTAGCCCTATTTGGACTGTAATTGTTTTACATGTCAACATGATGCAATTTCAGCATTAATAGGTGCTAGTTGGTGGTTTTATTGCCTTGTAAATGAGGAATGTCAGTGTGTTTTTTCTCTCTCTCACCAGTCTAGAGAAATTCCTGGGTGAATTACCTATTTCCACAGAGCAGTCATGTGGTAATTTCATTCTTGTTCAATTTGTCATTTCAGGGTTTACATGAAGTAATTGACACAAATAGTTGTTTTACTATCAGAATACATACATTTATTCAAAGAAGCCATGCAAATTATAAGGAATTATTTTTGTACAAATATTATGCAATTGTAAAACTGAACTGGCAAGTTGCAAGTTTTAAACAACAATTGTCTGCATATTAATAATAATAATAATAATAATAATAATAATAATAATAATAATAATAATAATAATAATAATAATAATAATGAATTTTTAATAGCAACAATTAAAATTTTTGTTGTTTTTTCACTTTTTTTAACCAGTTTTTATTATATGTGTATTTGTAGAAAATATTCAAATAAAATATATTGCTGCATCTGCATTTTCTAATATTTAATTTAAATATTTATTTAATATAACTAATAAAAAACTGGGATTTCTATGTTTTTTAAAGTTTGCCAAGTGTACAAAAATGTCCACTAAAGTACACTACCTGACAAAAGTCTTGTCGCCTGTCCAAGTTTTAGGAACAACAAATAATAACTTGACTTCTAGTTGATCATTTGGTATCAGAAGTGGCTTATATGAAAGGCAAATGCTCTAGATTACACTTATTTTACAAAAAAAAAAAAATGTGATCATGCCTTGATTTATAATTATTTAATAAGGACAATAAGGTCTGACTTTGCTTAGACAAAAGTCCTGTCACTTAACAGAAATAATGTACAGTATAGAATATAAAGTCATGATGCAGTGGGAAAAGGATTAATATTGTGTATGACTAATAAAACTCAACTAACTTATTAGTAAAGTGGAATCTGGAATGACAAACAAAGCAATCTCGCAGGACTCCCAGAATTCTTTGGATTCATCTTCAATGCTTCTTCCTTCATCTTACCCCCGACATGCTCAATAATGTTTATTTCTGGTGACTGGGCTGGCCAATCCTGGAGCACCTTGACTTTCTTTGATGTGGAGGCTGAAGTATGAGAAGGAGAGCTATCCTGCTGAAGAATTTGCCCTCTCCTGTGCTTTGTATCAAATGTCTCTGCTGGTCTCTCACACTCCCCATACTGAATCTAACCCCAAACCATGACTTTTCCTTCACCAAACTTGACTGATTTCTGTAAGAATCTTTGGTCCATGCGGGTTCCAATAGGTCTTCTACAGTATTTGGGATTATTGGGATGCAGTTCAACAGGTGATTCATCTGAGAAATCTACATTCTGCCACTTTTCCAAATGATCAACTAGTCACAACTAGCATTATTTGTTTCTCTTACAGTTGGGATTGATGACAAGACATTTGTCAGGTAGTGTACAGTAAAAACAATAATGTTGTAAAATGTAAATAACTTTTTATTATTTCAATATATATTGAATATTTAGAGTGTCCTCCGACTAGTCATAGTGGTCCACACTTCCCCGCTGACCAGCAGTCACATTCTACTTTACATTCCATGCTACTCATTATAATGTAGAAAGAAAAGCACTCTCAGTCAGCACAGTGAAGTACATTTCTTCATTTACATTCTGGTTTATTATTTGCAGTTGTTTGAGAAACTGTGGCACGTGGCACTCTCACTATATTTTCCTGCACAGATCCAGTGCTCAACACTGAAATTTATAAGCAGTCGTGCTGCACGTGTCAGGAGGTTTGCAGGGTGACAGCTAAAGTTCAGCATGGATTTTGCAGCTTTAATAACCAATTATATCTCTTGTTCATTAGTGAGGTGAAACATCTCCATTTCTGTGATTGGCTGCGGTCACACTACATGCATTCAGCTCTTGAGACCAACCAAACCATGCTCTGGCCCACCTCTTCCAAGTGGGCTAGGGCCAGTCAAACAAACCGTGGGTTAAATATACTTGAGCATAATTCAGAACACCTTGCATGAATGCATCCCTTAAATTACTTATTTACTGGCATACTTAAAAGGGTTCAATGCTAAGGATTTTTTCAACTGGCCCAATTTTTATTAATATATAAAAAATAATGTCTACAAATCTAAAATGTCAATATTTTTAAAATACATGTATAATGAGCAAAATTCAAAGTGTTGTGCAAACAAAAAGACTAGTATGGAAAATGTGTAGGTGTTTTATTGCAGTTCTGACTTATTTAACAAAAGGTGGCTGCCTTGCCAACTGATGGCTAACTGTGCAAAGCATCTGCTTCCAAGACATTAGAAACAGACGTTTTCTTTGATCCTCATAAATTTCTGCTACCACCTGTTGGGTGCGTTTCCCAAACAACCACATAACTTGCGGCTGAACTATCATAGTACGATGCATCACTTGGGAAAAGGATGATGTGACGAGTGTTTTCCAAAAGTTATAATGTAAAACACCCATAATGACGCTCTAAACGGGGTGGAGTTACAACTTCTTTTGAGAAAAAACAATCCAATATTACAGTAGCTTTGATAAAAACATGCTCTCGTTTTTCATATTAATTAAAATATGTGTAAACGACACTCATAGGACCTTTATATGTTTTCTTTACAAATATTATTGAGAATATGCCGTATAAAATCACTTAGCTAACATGTATTCTAATCTCATATATAAATCATATAAATCTTTAACAGTTGTAGGCCTAATTTACAATAGGCTATTCATTAATAAATGAAAACAAATCCTACTTAATAATAATAATAATAATAATAATAATAATAATAACAATAATAATAGTATTATTAGTAGTATTTTATTATTATTATCATTATTATTAAGTAGGATATTGTTTATTTAATTAAAAAAAAAATTTAAGTCTATTTTTACAATTTGACACATTCAAACTACTGCAGAAATGAAAAAAAAAGATACACAAATTGGGATCGTACAAATACAAAGACAATGAAACATCCACAAAAACAACAAACAACAAAAACAACAATATAGTCAGGTACTGGCAGGTGCGTGTATATGTGTGTGTGTGTGTGTGTGTGTGTGTGTGTGTGTGTGTGTGTGTGTGTGTGTGTGTGTGTGTGTGTGTGTGTGTGTGTGTGTGTGTGTGTGTGTGTGTGTGTGTGTGTGTAAAGGTAGCTAGCTTGGTGGACAGGTACATACATAAGGGACAATAACAGTCAATAAATTAAGCTAGTATCATAGATATAAATAAAACAAAAAGAAAGCAGTCAGTGGTAAGGAGTGACAACAATGCTTGTAATGCATGATAGTAATAATGACAGTAAAAAGAAAGAAAGGACAACAGTAATAATAGACAACAACAATTAAAATAAATCACAAGTACTACACCAACTACTACTACAGAAAGTTACTAATATTACAACTACTGCTGGTACTACAGCCAGAAATGTTCTAACCAACAGGCCCATGTCACATACAGTACACATACATTTCCTGACAAATAGCCTACTTTAAATGAAAACCATTAACGCATGCTATATATTTTGTTTCCACAAGCTTTGGGGATGTAACATAATCTAAATTCTGCTTTTTAATAATTGGTCACCTACTGTATAAGTCATGAGCCACGGCTGTGTTTAAAATAGGCATAAATTTGTGCACTACAAAGGGAATGCAATTGTCAATATGAAGATTGCTAAAACTGAACTGTAAAAATACTTTGAAAGCAAATTACATCTAAGAGAGATGACTTTAATGGTTATTAAAATCATTCCAAGTTTAAATGTTAGAATGTTCTAAATGAATAGAGCATAGGGGGATAACTGAGAATACATCACAGCCAGGAACTATGATTCTAACTACAGCTCTAGAAGTGTAGTTTCAAGCGTACAGGTTTGCGATGCAGTTTACGAATGTTCCTTGGAACGACGGATTTGAAAAACACCAAATCAACGAATTATGTTTGTAACAACGCAACATGTGATCGTAATTGGCTAACAATGGTTTTTGGAAAAGAGGAACTGGGTAGCATGGTGATTCCGACGTCACAGAGAAGGTAGCATTTAAAGGCTGTTTCTCGATTCTAAGACGCTATTGGACAAATAGTATTTGGACGCAATTGACAAATAGTTGCAGGCAAATTAAAGTTAAGTGACGAGGCAGCACTGGTCCTATCAGGCAGTCCTTATTGTTGAGCCTTGTTTAACTTTTAAATGAGATTGTTTGAGGTATATTTGCTGATGCACATATTTTTATAAATCAGTCTTATACTGTAATGTTTAAATATTTGAAAGGATTAAGTCATGTTTTAAGTGAACTAAAATAAATCCTCGAGAAACAGTAAAAGCTTAAAGCGCAGTTCAAAGCTTTAAATAGCAATGAGGAAATATTGAAATGATACTCATAACAAAAATCACTCCAACTAGCGCTTTTGCAGTGTTTGAAGTGTTTCCTTAAAAAGCATCATATAAGTCACTACAGATTATGTCTAGTACACTACCCACATACACGGCAGAGGAAAAACCCAACTGGACTGGCAAGACGTGTGAATGAAAGAGACATTCCATGTTCGCTGGGAAAAAAAAAATGAAAAGGAAGATATCTATCTGCAGCATGTTTATGCCTTATCCTGCTTTTCAGTGAGCGACCAGCTCTGTCAGTCAATCCTTTTATGTGCCGTACTCTCGCTCAGCCCCCATTTCATGTCTGGAGACGCACGCGCCCATCTCTCTCCGATGGCGGCCGACAGAAGTGTGTGGGTAGACAGAAAGCAATCTGTTCTGAAAAGGAAGATCAAGCTCAAGATTCCATGTGTGACATATTGAAACACTCCAATGTGTTGCAGGGCTGGTGTGAACGGCGACAGATGTGGCGTTTGTGGAGACGCTGGCGACGGAGGCCTCCAGGTTATTGTGATGAGGCGGATTCATTTAGTCTTAAAGATGAGTGGGGAAATGTCAACGCATTATTAAGTGCTGACTTTTCTCTAACTGAAATCTCATCTGCGCAATTAGTTACCTGTTGAAAGCATAATTCACTCCCGGAAAGTGGAGACTGTCCGTCTATCTTGACAGCGCAGCCATTTGGCTTTCACTATAAATAATAAAGTGTTTATGCTGTGGGATGCTTTGTGATGGCCTTTCAGCCTTTTAACGAGGAGTCCATTACCATTCAGAGCATTAAAAAAGACCTGTTCACCTCTGCAAATTGAGAAGAAAAAAACTCACCATCTTTAATTTTGAAGAATGGGATATTTTCGGAAACCAATGGCCTGTCTGTACCTGAATCTACATTAACTATTGAGTATTGCAATTAATTCCAGAGTCCATTTGTTATGCAAATAGACCAGTGAATAATGCATACGTTTCTGCTCATAAATGACTAATTTATGCAATCGCAAAGCACTTTTTAAGATAAATATAATTAAAGGTCAATAGCGATTACATAAACACGGTGAACTTTTAACATGTTTAAATGGAGAATCTGGGATTGTTGCACAAAAAAAACTTTTAATTGCTGATATATAGCTTCAGAGGCACAGTTACCCTCTCCAGACTGCTGGAAACACCTTCTTAGCTTTACGTCAGAAGGGTTTTAAGTCTTAAAGTGCTTACCAAAGCGTATGTTAGCTGGAGGCCGACTTCCAGGCAATCAATTTTATAATTGAATTAGAGTGAATGCTAGAGCGGGTTCTGACACACAGGGTTGTTGTGTCTGTCCATCTGTCGCGCCGCGCCGGTTCTGCCGAAGCAGGAAAAGAAGTCGTATCCCGCAGTGTGTAAAGCTGCTAGATGGATCAAGACTCACGGCTCGTGCACCTGAATACTGCCACTCCATGGCTACAGGCCAGCCGTTCTGTCTTGAGCTCTGAGCTTTGAGCTTTTAATCAGTCATTCCATTCATTTCAGAGAGAAAACAGTCTTCACTGGTCTACACTGACTGGGGACTGGTAATGATTAAGTAGAGTAATTAATAATGATTATTAAAAGTAAACTCAAATCTCACCATCCATCCGTCCATTGCATCCTTCATTCATATCCATCTGTTCGTCCATCCATCTGTCCGTCTATCCATCTATGTCTGTATGTCTGTATGTCTGTCTATCTATCTATCTATCTATCTATCTATCTATCTATCTATCTATCTATCTATCTATCTATCTATCTATCTATCTATCTATCTATCTATCTATCTATCTATCTATCTATCTGTCTATCTGTCTGTCTGTCTGTCTGTCCGTCTACTTTTCAATCTATGCATCCATCCATTCATCATCCAGCCATCCACAAGTTAATCTTGGTTAATCCATCTGCCAATCCATCCTTGCAATCCATTCATCCATCATCCAGCCATCCACAAGTTAATCTTGGTTCATCCATCTGCCAATCCATCCTTGCAATCCATTCATCCATTCGTTCAACTGTTGCCAATTATTGCCATCTGCCAATTATTTGCAAATGTATCCATCCATCCATCCATCCATCCATCCATCCATGCATCCACCCATTCATCTACTTGTCTACCCATATTTTCATCCATGTTCAGCCACCCATTCATCCACTTGTTTTACATTATTCACCATTCTCACCCACCTGTCTGTCAATATCTGAATTCATCCATCCATACATACATCCATCCAGTTATATACATATATCCACTTATCCCACTAACCACATATATCCACTAATATACACTAATTACCTAATTATTTTACCCACCTTTCACTTATCAGAATCAGTTTTATTGCCAAATGTGCTTCACACACACAAGGAATTTGTTTTGGCCACAGAACATCCATCAATCCGTCCATCCATTCGTCCATCCATTCATCCATCAATCCATCCATCCATCCATTCTTCCATATATCCATCCATCCATCCATTTATTCATCCATCAATCCATCCATCCATCCATCCATCCATCCATCCATCCATCCATCTATCCATCCATCCATCCATTTATCCATCCATCCATCCATCCATCCTCTTATATCATCTAACCATTAATCTGTATACACATTTCATCCATACATTTACAGTTGAAGTCAGGAGCCCTCCTTCTTTTTTAAATGTTTCCCAAATGATGTTTAACTATTAAAATATTTTTTCTTCTGGAGAAAGTCTTATTTGTTTTATTTCGGCTAGAATAAAAGCAGCTTTTAATTAAAAAAAACAAAACATTTTAAGGTCAAAATTATTAGCCCCTTTCAGCTATATTTTTTTCAATAGTCTACAGAACAAGCCATCGTTATACAATAACTTGCCTAATTACCCTAACCTACCTAGTTAACCTAATTAACCTAGTTAAGCCTTTAAATGTCACTTTAAGCTGTATAGAAGTGTTTTGAAGAATATCTAGTCAAATATTATTTACTGTCATCATGGCAAAGATCAAATAAATAAGTTATTAGAAATGAGTTATTAAATGTATTATGTTTAGAAATGTACTGAAAAAAGTCTTCTCTTTGTTAAACAGAAATTGGGGGGAAAAATAAACAGGGGGCTGATAATTCAGGGGGGCTTTTCTTTTCCCCTGCACTAACAGCGATGAAAGAATCAAGTTAAACACATGTATGCTTAACTAGTACAAACATTTTACTACTTTTCATTTAAATGTTCAGCGTTCAGCCTTAATGGCCTCATAAGTCAGGGACTTTAATCTACTTTATCAGCGGTTAAGCGACTATTGCACTAGGGTTCATTTGAGTTAAGCGTGCTCTACAAACAAAGCAATATGTTTCGTGCGCACCACAATTACAGAGTTGCTTTTACTAAGAGCGGTGTAATTCTTTTTAATCCTGTACATTTGCTCAAGGTTGCCGCGCTCTTGCTGTGCATTTTGTGCCACTAACAGGGAACAAGCATCTGTCGGTGCCATTGACTGGTTGTTGTGCAATGCTCCAGAAAAAAAAAACCACACACACATTCCCACCTCCTGTTGACTTTGTGCTTCTAACGACTTTGTATAAAATTAGGCAACACCGCAAAGTTTTTTGGCTGCTCTACTGGCAAGTCAAGACAAGCCTGGCAGAATACACCCATTATCAGTTTCTCGGCTCTTGCTACTTTTAAGTGCACAAGCACAGTGAAGTTAGTATCTTAGCGGTAATGCGGTCAGGGAATTCTGTCTGCAGCTTTTCTAAATGTGTCATTGGCGTGATAAGCGCACACGTCTCTGAAAGGCTTTGAATCGCATGGGAGAAAACAGTTCACGCTCCAAACCTTTAATTACATGTTTGGTGAGCTTAATGTGCAAAGATTACAATAATTTCCGTAAACACCGTTTTTCATGTCGGTGCAGGCTAAATAGCTTTTTCTGGACATATCTAATTATCACTCATGCCACACAAGTCCCGCAAAAGAAGGTGTTGTCCAATAATGCACTGGGCGAAAACAAAGCAATGCATTTTTCAATTTAGATGAGTATCTTGACAGAAACCTCGCTTTGTGCGGTGGGACATTCACAGATTGTAAATAAAGTCTTTTTGAGAAGGCTGAAGGGAAGTTTTTCCTCTGGTGAGGGAAACTAGGTCATGTTTGCTGAGCGCTTGCCTATATGGAGGATTAAATTAAATTAGGGTGAAGAAATTTGCAGAGGTATTGCAATTTTTGGTGATATGGTATTTTTGAAATATGGGACAGAAGAATGCAGAAGTTGAAAAATATACAGACGCGAGTCATCTAATAAGCTTAAAGCTCATGATGTATGCATTTTCTGCTATGAGTAGATTTTGTTGTCTAGAATGATTTATTTGATCTGGTCTTGAATGTGTGCCTCAAAATCTGAGAGACAGGCACATCTATGAAGTTTGCCTACACAGTTTGACTGTAAAAAAATACAAAGAACTTTCTGTTATTTAGGAATATACTAATTTAATTATATTAGTAATTATAAGTATAAAATTATGAATCTAATATAGTGCAATAATTCATATGATATAAATTGTTTAAATAATTATAGTAATAATAATTATTATTATAGTAATAATAGTAATAATAATAATAATAGTAATAATAATAATAATAACAACTATAACAATTTAATAATTATTATTACTACTACTATTATTATTATTATTATTATTATTATTATTATTAATAATATTACCAATAACAACAACAACAATAATAGCAGCAACAACAACAACAGCAATAAAAATATATTATTATTATTATTATTATTATTATTATTATTATTATTATTATTATTATTATTATTATTATTACCAATAACAACAACAACAATAATAGCAGCAACAACAACAACAGCAATAAAAAATATATTATTATTATTATTATTATTATTATTATTATTATTAACCATTTTATTGAAAAGAATATGGTATGCTTTGGATTAATTTTCGGTTAGCTGATTTGCATAAACATGTGTGCTAGATAAATATATGTAACTGTACTTCCAGGTGCTTCAGATAATATGGTTTTCTTGGTGCATGTCCAAGAAACACAGATTGTGTGTTGATACTACACATGCTAATGCTTGGATGAAATTAAAATCAACAGGCTGTCTTCAGTCTTCAGGACTTTTTTCTGTGTTCCTTTCGTTTATGTTTTGAATGCTGTTATGCTAAAGTCCAGCTAGCTTCATTCATTCATTCATTTTCTTTTCGGCTTAGTCCCTTTATTAATCTGGGATTGCCACAGCGGAATGAACCGCCAACTTATCCAGCACATGTTTTACGCAGCGGATCCAGCTAAAGTCCAGCTAGCTTTAAAGGGGTTTTTCACCCAAAAGTGAAAATCATCTCATCATTTAATCTCCTCATGTGGGTTTAAATCTTTATGAGTTTTTTTACTTTACTTTCTTTATTGTCCACAAGTGGAAATTTATCTTTGGCTTCACCACACAACAACATTAGTGTTAACATTACACATATCACAGAAAAAACAGGCAACACAAATACATTCAATGGCATCACATAAATCACATTAAAAACTCTGTTAAACCTGAGACATACTTAAAACCCAGTATTTGACATTTGATACGCAGTTTTCTTTACTTGAGGTTGCCTAAAACATCTTTTTGATGGCAAGAGCTGAAATTTTATATTTAAGTCATGTAAACAATCTTCAGAAATGACATGTGCTTTCTGTTTAATTCTCATTAAATACATTTCATTTGGTTGTCTTTGTGCTTTACCTACAATTGCATTGGTAATTTTTACTGCTCGACAGTTTTTACTTTTCTTTAATTGGTAACAGTGCATACCATGCAGTCATGTTAAAACTCACAACACTTTCGACCAAATTCTTGTATATCATCTTCAGAATATCTTGACTTGACACCAAATTGTTGTAACCCCCTAATGAGATATAATCTCTGCATTGCTTTTTAAAAAAATGCACTCTACGTTTCCAGCAAATGTCAATCCATTATCAATAAACGTTCCTAAATATTTAAAACATCCATCTGTCTCTATTTCATGTCCCTTAAGGACCAGAGGTTTCAACCCTTGAGTAAGAACAAGTTTATTTCTACTAATTATCATCTCCTTAGATTTATTATTATTTATTGTTGAAAAGTTCATTGTTGGGGGAAGAAGAAAACAGGGTCGTTGATTAGGTAAGTACAGTAGTAGTTTTCTTTATTTTTAAGGTATTAAGTAGAGCATAGTGAGCACAGGGCTCAAGGTGTGTGCGAGTTCGCTCGCCTCTCTCTCTCCCAATTGGTTTCTCCTGCTCCCGAAAGCTGTGCTCACACTAGTTTGAGCTTGCGAAATTCTGACGTACGGCGCTGTGAAAAGAGGCGGGATTAAACAAGATGATTAGATACTTAAAAAAGCAAGCAATTGCTCCATATTTACGTTTCTGACCAGAGAGGTCATGTGTTGATCCTTGATTTGTCTCACGGACTCAAGTGATGCGATTTCGCAGGTCAGAATTCACCAAGCTTAAACTTCGCGAACTGCAAAACTTGACGCAGTGTGACCGCAGCTTTAAGTGTCTCTCCTGCCCAATCACTAGAGAAAACAGGTGTTATTAATTATTTATGATTAGGTTACTGACCAGCCGATGGTGTCTCCACTCACTCTCCCACCTTCCTGGGTGTTCGGCCACGCTCTCCCCACAACATTTATCTCCAGTGAACTCCTTTTACACCAGTTTTGAAGCAAATTTATATTACTATAGTACAGGGTATCTCCCCCTGTTCCTGTTTTTGTCAACCAGCCAACAAGTGCCATATCATCTGCTTATTTAAGTAACTTGAAACCTAAATCCTGGATCTTAAGTTAATTTGTGTAAAGAGAACATTCATTCTGTTGAACACAAAAGAAGATTAAAGAATGTAGGTTGCTGACACCCATCGACTAGTACAAAAAAAAATACTATGGAAGTCAATGGGTGCCAGCTACCAGCATTTTTCAACAGAAGAAAGAAACTCAAAAATATTTTTAACAAGTGAAGATTGAGTAAATAATGACAAAATGTTATTTTTGTGAACTATCCCTTTAAAGGATCCTCAGTTATATTAAATTATGATTTACCGAGTACAAAAATGGTTTTAGTTTTATTTAATCTGGATTATCTTTTGTTTTTTACAGCTACACTTCTTTATTTTGTTTTGTCACCTACCTTTGCTCAGAAAGAATATTTAATGTTCTATATTTCAGTCTCTTTTTACTATATTCTAACTCTGATTTATTGAGTTTTGACCTTTTTAGTTCAAAGTTTTTAGTGACAAATTATGCTGTAGGAAACAAAGGTTTATCTGCATCTATGCCAGAGAGAGTCTGTGCCCCTGTAAACAAGAAAAAAAAGAGCAAGAGAAACACCAATCATAAACAGACAGGCTCGTTGTAATTCAGCAGAAACGCACATGTACAGATTCTCACCTTAAGGTGACATTCGAAACCTCTTTTAATCTTCCCAGCAGCTTCCAAACGCATCCATTCATCTGCATTACACAGCACTTGTGCCCATCTGCTCAGTTTTCTTCTTTCCCAACCTAACGTCTTTTTCGACATTGGCTAGCAAGCGCTTATTTCAGTGAGGTGAAAAATAGAGTGGAGGACGTCTTCCTTCTTTGTTATTGAACAGATGTATCTGATCGATGTAAATCTACTAATGAGACTCCGACGGCCTCCCTCCTTCCCGATCCCTGAATCAGGGCTGCCCACTTTAATTGAGAATTAATTACAGGCGGAGAGGAGACACTTCGGGGATTGTCTTAAAGCAGCACCGAAACACCTCCATCAGCCATTCTGCCTTTCTTCTGTCTTGAGGGATCATTAAATACCTGAAGGCGCCGATCAATAATGGCTGATGGGTGCCATGGCTTTCATACATGAGGTTTTGTATGTTGGGTTTTTTCCACCAAAGCTTCCTCTTCGGATCAGTCAGAAATGCTCAAGAGGAATCACAGGCGCCCCTTGAGTAAATTATACCAATTAAACAGCCAGATTAAATTCCATACTTTATTCCCTTAATTGAAGGCGCCGATAATTACTTATAATTACCATTCGTTATTCTAAAGACCAATTGTCGGCTTGCTGAAGTTCTGTTGTTTTTGTCTCTGGTGGAGTTGTGGAAAACATTATGAATGTTTAAAGCCGGCTGCGAGCAGACTTGGGCGTTGGAGAGGCAATGCTTCAATAGATAATGACCCGGCGGTAATTGCTTTCCTTGAATAGTCGGTGTTTATTCCACAGTGTCAGACAAATAGCGAAGACTGTGATTGTTTAAGAAAATAACAACTGGCCAGGTAGCTTGATAAGCATCCAAGTGAGATGAGTATCATGTCTCTAATGTCGAGGAGCTGAATAAAGGGAGGGAAACATGTGTGAAGTTTCAATTCATCCCTGCTGAAAAGACCATTTTAGACTATTTCCAGGCTGGTGTATATGCTTGTGGTAATGATCTTTCTGCCGAAGCTTGTTGACCGTGGGAGTCCATAAAGGTGATGTCCATAAAGAAACAGTTTATTGTGGCTGGTGTTGAATGACCTTCATAAAATCCAGACCTGAATATCTCTGACCAGTGTTTTTTACATTTTTTTGGAAGCTATTGTTGTTTGACAGAGTTTCATAGTATTAGTAGTATATTTGTCAGTACTGAATGTCTGTTTTTGCTATGTTATTATCATTTAAACCCCTAAGCATCTTAATTTTTCATCCTAGGCTTATTCTAATTACGTATATACATTTCTGGAGAGAGCAAAATATGTCCTCATTACACACACACACACACACACACACACACACATATATATACACACACACACATATATATATATACACACACACACACACATTTCTGGAGAGAGCAAAATATGTCCCAAGAGCTACGTGTTTTTGCTGTTTTTTGTGAATCTGCCAGAAGCCGATGTGTACGCTTTTTGAGATCTCAAATTTTGCGAGTGCCTGCTGTTAAAAAAATCCACCAGAGGCCGCTGTCGACTGACTGACCAACTGACTGACTGATCGACTGACCCACCTTCCTCCTTCCCTAAACCCAACAAATAGTGTTTTTAAAAGCACTGATTGACCCGCCTAATCCCTTCCCTAAACCCAACCGATAGTGTTTTCAAAAGTAATCCAGAAAAAGAAAAGCCCACCCGGCAGCCTGATTTTTACCACATATTCACGTTTTACCACATTGTCACTGTTTTATTTACTTGTTTATTTCGTTTTTTGTATTTTGTTTTTGTCTTATCTGCTTTCTAAAACTGTTCCTCTGGCTACATAATTCGCGATCTCCAGAAATGTATAGACCATTTCAATGTGGTCATGTCACTGGCACATGAACATTTCCTGCTTGTTATCAAACTGTATTTCATAACTGTAACAAGAGGCAATTCAATCATAACTTCATGTTAAAACTTCTATCTATACTATCTTAACATTATCAATATGTGTCTCTTTTTGGATTCTCGGAAGCTTTAGAAAAGAAAAATGTAAAACAGGAAATAAGCTGGGACCTTTGTTTTTGTTTACATCCATCGAAATGGTCTAGGGATACGTTTTCGGAATGAGCCTATGTTGTAAATTTGTTTAATAGTTTCCTTAAGCTGAACAGTTTAAAACTTAGCTAGTTAGTTTGCCATCTGAACAGATGAAAAAATTTAAGTTTATTCTTTTAAAGCTTTCTTAAACTTACTTAAATAATACATTTAAATAATTTAGTACATCAATTTTCTCTTAATGACCAAAAATGGGCATTAAAAGAAGGAAATGTATGGAAAATACCAACATTGTAAGCATTCTTTATTTAATTTTTTGGCAAACAAAGGTCAAATTAAAAAACTTTTTCAAGAAAGCACACAAAATATATTTAAATGAATGTTTGAGCCTGTACAACATCCAGATTCTTTCTACAACATACACCCCCAAAACATCATTGAAAACTATATATATATATATATATATATATATATATATATATATATATATATATATATATATATATATATATATATATATATATATATATATATATATATATATATATATATTATACAGTTCAATCATAAGCCACCAGATTCTAGCATAGTTACCATTTTTTATGTTTTAGGGTATTTGAGGTTTTGGATATCTAAACTAACTGAAAATATTTTGTTTTACAAATGAAAAATCTGTATTAAATTAAGCATAAAATATGCATATTTTACAAAAAAGTACTTTTAGGGGTATATAAAGACATAAAACAACAACAACATCAAAAATCTGAAAATAAAAAAGACATTTTATTGTGTCTTATTAAAAACTCATGTGACATGGCATTTGTTTAAAAAGGTAATTCTCAGTCATGCATAAATGTGTCAACATTAGAACAATTAAGGGTTCCGATATGAAGGATGCTTCATGCGATTAGTGATTAATGTTACACAACATCAACCCATTCTGTTTGGTGTATAACAATGGTTGTCTGAACAGTAGAATCAATTATTTCATCTTATATAATGTGACACAGTGAACACCATATATGTGACTACAAGGATTCAGAAGACAAAGAGTCAAAGAGAACATGATAGAGCACAGTTAAGCCAAATACTCCATAAATTCCTTAAAACATGTGTTATTATAAGTTATAATATGAATGACAAACATGCCTGGGGCTAAACAATTGCATTAAAAATCAATTTTTCCTATAACTAGTTTAATTAACACTGTTAAATGGACAGCCCTAGATTTATTTTCATTTTAATTGTCAGAAAACATTGTTAGTGGATTGCTGATATTGCTAATAATATCATATTTTTGTTCTCCTATTTTCGCCAGCAGTATGTTTTAATTAAATTTGTTGTCAGTATGAAAATCCTGTATCATCTTCATTACTGTCAGCAAAATGACTTATTGGAAAACCTTGTCAGAAACTGTTAACAGCAGCAACTGGAGCACGAGCTCTTTTTTTTATTCGCATGAGTGTGTTTTCAGGATTGCACATGCTTCAGCCCATACATTATAACAAATACCTTATTTTTCCTCAGCAGGGCTAGAAGCACAGCGTTCAGATTCCGATCAGCCACAGTATGGGCCTTCTGTTTAGAGACCACGCTGTTCGCTCTCCGGCACCGGTGTCAGCTGTTAATGCCCTCTGAATGCTCCATGCATATTTTGGCTGGTAATGCGCTCGACATCAGATGCTGGACGCGTGCCCTGTTGACCACGCTGATATGGAGCGCAGCGCCGTGACTTGGCCGAGCCCTGCACAAAGGTCACCGTTTCCCTTACGTCAGTCTATTTTCCAGCAAAACCTGCTGCCATCAGATCCCTGGACAGAGCTCATAATCCAGCCTCTATGATCTGCCTAATCCACATTCTTAACCAGTCAATAGAAGTCTTGTCTGTGCGTTTTTTCTTTTCGTTTTTTTTTATAGCTCTGGCTGATATTGACAGATGGGTTTGATAACATTAGAGTCCAGGGGTCTGGCATATTTCTTTGCAATCAAACTGTGCTGTTTTCTGGGCTTTGTGCCCATTGCTAGATTGCAAAGTGAAAACCTTATCTCTCTTTTAAAGTCCCACACAGTCCGTTTCTCCCTATAAGCTTGTTGTGAGTTCTGGTCACTGGTGAGGATTCAAATAGATGCCATAAGCATCTCAGCTGCAGCGAAACACTCGCCTTGCTGGAGCGCACAGCTTGGCTTACTGAAGCATAAACTTCTTAATAGCGCTGGTGGCAGAGAGAGCAGGCAAATGTCCATGTCTCTTCTTCTTATGTTCCTCATTATGCTCCTCGTGGCATAAGCTTCATACTCAGCTGGAGTGGGGTCTTGCATTTTTATCAGTCTCAAAGGATTGTGATTTTTGGTAAGGCTTTACTTGAAGGGTGTTTTTATTAGACTGTCTTTACACCCTTGTAATCATGACATAACATGCCATATCAAATTAAATCAAACCAAATCACTTTTTTTGTCACATCATCAGCAGCACGTGTACTGTGAGTAAAAAGCTTAGGTGCTGGTTCCAGACAGTGCAAAATACAATGACAGTGCAAAATACAACAACATACTCCCAAAAAACAAAACAAAACAATATACAATTGGCAATGTTTACAGTAATATGTAAAAGACAATGAATAGGTGTACACATAGTCAGACTATTGGTGGGAAATGATTGTAGGCAATAATGTTTTTTAAGTGAGGATTGGTTAAAGTGCAGTGCATGTTACATCTTGATGTATATGAAGGAGATTTTATACATTATTTATACATCATTAAGAGTCATTTTGACAATTTGACTTAACCAAACTCAAAATAAACAGTTTTTGTCAAAAAATCTCTGAAAACGTAGCCCTATATACATTTCTGGAGATCGCAAATTATGTAGCCAGAGGTATGTGTGGCTGCATTTTGTTTTTAAAAAGAACGATACGGGGCGGTATGATGCAGTTCCTTTCGCGCTTACCAGTTGACTGCTTACCTTCGTGAGGACGGCTTTTCCGCTGTTACCAGTTTGTCTAGTGACTCACCTTGTACATTGGCAAACTTGAAATGCAGAGAGGAGTTGACCGTGATGATGGGGTTCAAGTTCGACGAAGAGCGATTCCAGAAAGCAGGTAAAACATAAGCCAAAAAATAAAATAAACATGTAAATAACAGGGTAAGAATGTGGTAAAATATGAAAACCTGGTAAAAATCAGGCTGCCGCGAAGGGGTTTTGAAAACAGGGCTTTTGTCAGTTGGGTTTAGGAAAGTGGGTGGGCGGGTCAATTGGTGCTTTTGAAAGCAGTATTGGTTGGGTTTGGGGAAGGAGGAGGGTGGGTCAGTCGATCAGTCAGTCAATCGGTCTGTCAATCTGTCAGTCTGTCCGTCAATCGTCAGCGGCCTCTGGTGGATATAAGCAAGAAGAGCAGGTGCGAATGGCATTCAAGAGAAATTTGAGATCTGAAAAAGCATACACAGCAACCTCTGGCAGATTCGCGAAAACAAAAGCTGCAATAAAAAATGTACCTCCTGGGATGTATTTGGCGCTCTCCAGAAATGTATATAGCAGTACGTTTTCAGAATGAGCCTGGGTTGCTTTTTGTTTTTGTCATGACAATTTGACCTTACCAAGAGCACATAACCTATAAATCTGTCATAAACAAGGCTGCTGTGAGGCTATTATAATTGTGTCATGGGTTTTTTTCTGACCACTTTCTTGTTAGTGGAACAAACTGAATTTTTCAATTTTCATTAAATGTGTTCAAAATCCTGTCAAATATTTTTATAACACTTTTATTGACAATGACAAATTCTATTTGTACCACTGTAGTTGAGGTCAAGAAAAATATTATTGATGCTGTTATAAAAAATCATGACACAATTATAATTGCCTCATGACAGTCATGTTTATGACAAGGTATGATGCATCAGTGATGTCAAGTTGTCATAACAAAGACACCTCAAACAATGACATCTCTGCATTTAAAATGACACAACTGAGTGAATGACACTTAATGACTGTTGAGCATGCAAAAATCCCATTCATATTCATGACGTGTCTTGTCATGATTATAAATCTGACAGTCTTATGAGCACCCCTTTAAAGTAAAGAGTTACCAATCAGTTGGACAATACATTGCTTAACACCATGTTTGCAGTGTCTGTGTCTCTAGTTCACTTTTCTATACCAATTTGCTTTTCAATAGTGATTTAATGATTCACCTTGAGCCGGTTGAAAATTGGTTCAAATATGTGACGATTCAAACCTGTAGAAATGTTGAACGACTCATGAAACATGTTTTGAACAAAGGGGGCACTGTGTTTACAGAAGCAAACTTGCTTTACCTGCACATCAGCGGCAAGCAAGAGGTAGGGCTAGGGATAAACAATCCATAATAGTCACATTGCAGGATTAGTTTATTTATGAAATATTAAACAAAAAAAGATATAATTAAAATTAATTTGACCAATTATGGTAACATTTTATAATAACTACACACTATGAACCATTTATTAACATTAGCAAATAGTGAATTCATTATCCATTAAGCATTAACTTTACATTAATAAACGTTAGTAAGCAGTTTATAACTGCAGCTACAAATGCTGTATTCTTGACTTAAAACCACATTTATAATTATAATGTATAATATATAGCAGAAAAACAAAAAATGTCAGATTTTTTCCAATATCCTGCAACCCTAGGTGGGGCAGCAGGCTAAACACAAACTGTGTGCAATACTGCAAAAAGACATCACAGTTTTATTTTGTTTATAGTAAAGAGTCTTCTTTAGTTTTTATTGTTAATTTTTTTTACATTTGGAATTAGTTTTTAAATAGAAAATTAGACAGAAAATGTTTTATTTTGTAAAAAAAAAAAAAAAAGTGCAGTATTTAGGTAAAGTAAAGGGGCTCTTGTTCATCTTAAAATTGTCTCAAATAATTTTGTTTAAAAATCGTGACAAAATCAAACCGTGAGATTAAAATTGTGAATCGTATCACATTGTGAGTTGGGTGAATCATTACATCTCTACTTTTTAAACATTAAGATTGATTAAAACAATTGTGGTTTGTATCTTTCGCTGTCTAAAGAATGTCAAAATACTGAGCAAATCAATTAGAACATCAAGCTGAACATGCATTGAGCTGCATTATTTCACACTAGACAAGTTTAGCTCAAAGGCTAAAAAAGCAGGGTTTCGTAATCCGAGGTTAAAAAAGTGTCATTAAGCTTTTCCAGTTGCAAGTGTGAAATATACCATCAGCAGGGGTTAAAAGCAGTTGTTTCATGTTGGTAACCTGGCATTAAGAGCACTATTAAAAACTTTAAAGAGAGAAAACTGCTTACACATGATTTACAGGGTTTTCATAGACATGGAATATAAAAGCTTTTAATAAAACTTAAAGATATAGCTCACCCCAAAATAACAATTCTGTCATCTTTTACTCACCCTTCACTTGTTCCAGACATGTTTCGGTTTCTTTCTTCTGTTGAAAAGAAAGGAAGATATTTTGAAAAGCAGTCGTTATTGACATACATATTTTAGTTCATGCTGAGAATGTTAATAGCTGTTGGATTCCAGCTACTGTATCTGCAGAATGTCTTGTTTTGTGTTCACCAGAAGATAGAAATTCATAAAAGTTAACAACCACATGAGCTTTCATAAAAGTTAACAACCACATGAGTGAGGACATTTTCAGTTTGGGAGAACTATTCCTTTAATATATTTCAGTACTTCTTGAGTTCAAAGTCAATGACTACGTTTACATAGACATCAGAAATCAAAATATTTGCCTTAATCTGAATAAGAGAATAATAGCATTAAGATTTGAGATGCTTTTTAATGTTCCTTTCATGATCCCGTTTTGCATAATTCGATTAACGTCATTGCGCCACTTCGCTATCCACATTTCCTCCAGAGTTTTTATGTAATTTCAGGTGTTTCATTTTTTATTTGTCGACTAGAATTGTAGTTTGGCACTTACACTTTCATTTAGGAACATTTCATGCATGCCCATGTGACAAACGAGATATCAGATGTGAGTAGGAACTGCTGGAAGAGTGTTGTTTTAATGGAATTTGATACCGCACGCCGCATGTGGGTGTCTGTGGTCCTTCACTTACTTGGTAGGTGCAGAGAATAGTGTCAAACAGCCGTGTGTTAATAGACTCTCCTATCGCCCAAATGCAACAAAAATCCTACACAACGGTAATAGTTTGATGAAGGTGTTTCTACATGTCTGTTCTGAACTTCCATAATGTGACTAAAATCAGCAAACTCCACATCTTAATTAGATTTCTGTTTAGTTCGATTATGACTTTAGTCCAATTAAGATAATCAAAAATGTTTACGGGGTAGACTCTTAATCAGAGTTGTCAGGTCCCGTGTTCCTTGTGTGTTTATTTTCATCATGTGACCTTCACCATGTGCTCATTTGTTCTGTCTTCCCGCCATGTCATTATGTTCATCACTTCCACCTGTGTTTATTCCCTGTAATCAGTTCAGTCATCCCCTTTGTATTTATAGTCCCTGTATGTCTTTCAGTCTTCGTCTCGTATTCTCGTTTGATGCTTGTTTTCACCCCATGGCCTTCCTGTGTTCATCCATGTAAGTGTTTGTTAATAAATCTACGTATTTTATAATCATGTTACCCTGTGCCTTCCTATAGTGAACCCAGGCATTACAAGAGTATTCTTTTAATCATATTAAAATTGGATTATTGGTAGTGATGGTGAAATGAAGCTTTCTGAACCAGTGAAGCGCTCGACTCAATTGTATTGGAAAAAGGTTCGTTACTCGAAGCTTTCTAAATCAGAGCTCGATGAGGACCTCTTCTGGTTAAAGTGTGGGAAAGCACTGTGTTGCAATAATGTCAAATGTTCACAACTGACCAACAGTAATACAACAACATTAATATAAACAATTACTGTAGTTTTTACACATAAGGTATATTACATTACACCGATGACTGTAGTAAAATCCAAAGTATTCAAAAGTATTTACATTTATTGTATTCAAACTAGTCCTTCACCCACCCACTCGTTCCAAGCGGGTATCGAACCAGCGATTCCTGCATGGGAGGCGAATGCTCTAAGGAGGAGGCTATGTGAGTGAAGCTTTCGGGCTGCACTCGCCAGCTGGTCTCTGTTAACCACTATACTATGATATGCAGTGATTTTCTTTAAAGATAGTTGTAATAATAAGCTAATACACTTTTGTATGGTTCAAAACCTTTTTACTATGAATTACTATTATATTTTTGTTTAATTACTGGTGTGTGGGACCGGTGCAGTAGAAATGTCTGTAATCGACGCCTAATCTCTCGCTATACACTTTACTAACCCATGAGGGTGTTTAAACCTTTAAATCAAAATTCAAAGCAGTCACGTGAGTATAGGCGAAAATGAAGCTTCGGACGTCACTGATCACGTGATGATGGAAAAATGAATGAAGCTCCGGAACACTGCTTCACTGCAAGATATATCGTTTTTCTGATACATGCTTCGAAGCCTCGGCGCACAACGTCACATCACTAATTATTGGTGTCCACGTTAACGTAATCATTCACACAAACTATGAAAATACATTTGTCTTTATTTTTACACATCTATAGTTTGATAAATCAAAATCCTATCTAACTTCTAAAATGTTGTCTTTGAAATACACAGTGCTTGCTTTGACTTTTTTTTTTCCATCTGTACTCACCATTTATTCTCATACCTTAAAGAATTTATTTAGCTTCTTTTTATTGCACTCTGCATTATCCCACCATTTTGCGGTAAGTGAACCCTTTAGACATTCTTGAGTTTTCATATTAAAATAAACTAAATAAACACATGTAAAATGAATTAATATGTAAATGAATGAATGGTTTCCTCCAAGGCCTCCTTGCCTCCAAAGGCCAATTTACAGTTAATACACTACATGCTTTTGCCTTGACTAATGCTATTAATCAACGGTGCCTCAGCTCTCAGCGGTTATTAGGCAGAGCTGATTGGGTTGTGTTTCTCATGCTTTTGTATGCACGCTTGTGTCTCCACGATATAACCGACTGCATGCCAAGCACGAGAGGCGTCTTATATACTTTCAGCAGCGCTCAAGCTCTGCATTGACAGGGGAGCGCTTTTCTTTCCTCTGTCTTTTTTTTTTTAAGTCTTCCATGACTTGCTTGGCGTCTCTAGACAGCAAGACCTGTGTTGCGTGGAAACCCCACCTCGACTACAACAATTCACCAGACCCGGTATGTCTATAACAATGTGAAAGAGCGCTGCTGCATCATTCCCAGAGGCTTCACTGCGAACGTGCTTGATAGTTACATTTTAGTTGTCATGTAAAGATATTCAGACTGGACACGCATGAACAACCCAGCCACCCGCAAACTTTTTCTTTTTTCTTCTGCATTGTGCTGCGTCAAATCCCAGAGCAAAGACACTTTGTCTCTTCTGTAATGAGATTGTGCGCTTTGAAAAATTCCACATCAGATTTTCTGACAACTGCAAATTGAATTTTACATGTCTATTTGTGAAAGTCGTTCATCATTTGCTGTTGGCTAAACAAGCACTTTTAAATGATATTATGGCATCAAAACACGTGATTACAAGCATGAAATCTGACGCATATTTTACATGTCAGTCTCGAGTATGTGGTTTCAATGTTTTTGTGGGGTCATAATAAAAAAAATGAATAAATATTTCACTTTTCAAATCAAATTGAAGACATTTGGCACCTTTTATAATGCAAATTCAATCACAAATGCACAAACAAACATAGTCCTTTTGTGTTTAGTTCTTGAGAGCTTTCAATGAACTGACAACCACCCACTGTATATAAGTTTCTCTGGTTTATTTGTTCAGGGAAAGCAACATGCACCATCAAATGAAACCTGATTTTTTTTTCACTGTCTTTCTCTTCTCTCCAAGACAGTGCTGCTATAAAAGGATTGAATTTCCAATGGAATTTTCTTCTCTTTGGTGGAAATGTTTTACAGAAACAATCTTGTCAAAAATTGTCCAGGGTGTCTTATGTTTCGCTTTCATGTCACAGAAGCTGAGGTTATTTGTTGTCGGACACCATTGGCATGTTTTTTTTGATAGATGAGAGCATCATGGATCTCTGCCACTTGATTTCTCTTCTATTTTTTTGTGCCAGGTTTTCACTTTCTGGGTGTGACTCGTCAACAGGGTTTTAAGAGTGTGTAGTTGACCTTTCTTAATAAATAACATAACACAGTAGTAGTTGTTGTTGTTGTTGTTGTTGTTGTTGTTGTTGTTTTCTCTGTGTAGCTGCTTTAAATGAGCTTTGCATTAACACAGCAATGTAAACACTCATGGACTCTCAGCAACAGAAAAGCGGTTGAGCTTGGCCACTTATACCGCAGTCCATCCTATTGCAATTTTAATGGGTTTCAATGGGACCGGCAAGCAGGCTGTCAGAGTGAGTTTGCTGGGCACCACCACCTAAAAGTAATCCCAGGCTTGTCTGTGACCTGATCTCAGCATGGCCCTAAAACCAGGCCAGTTCAGCTAGCATAAAAACAAACAAAACAAAACATAGCTCTTTTTTTGTGCTAGTTCTGTCTGGTGTATGTCTAACAGAATCGGTCAACCAGTGTGGCGTTTTCATTTGTGACTGCAGACTTACGTATTTAAAGTATATTACAAGTGCTTGTTATCTAAAGCACTGAGATGCAAGAAAATAAATGGGAAATGATATATACATATAAGGGAAAATGTGCATCTATTTGGTTATCGCAGAATAAAACCAGACAGGCTTACAGTAGGGGAAATAAGTATTCAACATGTCACCATTTTTCTCGGAAAACACATGTTTAAATGTGCTGTTGACTTGAAATTTTCACCAGATGTTGGTAAAAACCAAAGAAAACAATATTGATTAGTTTACAAATTAGGCTATGTGTAATAAAATGAAATGACACTGGAAAAAAATATTGAACACATGAAAAATGGGAGGTGTAAAAAGGAAGTGAAAGCCGAGGACAGCAGCTGAAATCTCTCAGTAGTTATTCATCAATGCTCTATCCTTCGTCATTGTAAATTAATATCAGCTGCTTCAGTCTAACATCTACATTAGCAGGATGATGAAGATGAAACCAGTGTGGACATTTTGAGCAAGACAATGATCTAAAACACAGCCAAGAAAACCCTCAAATGCTTTCAGAGAAAGAAAATCAAGCTGTAGAATGGCCCAGCCAATCACCTAAAATGAATCCAATAGAAAATACAAAAAGGTCAGATTTGATAGACGAGACCCACAGAACCATCAAGATTTTTACTCTGTTGAAGTCTGTGAAAAACTCACACCTGAGCAATGCATGTGACTTCATTCTCCTTATGAGAGGCGTCTTGTTACGCATTTTTTTCTGTTTTATTTTGTTATATTTTTATAACCATTTTTAAGCAAAATTTGGTTCAATTCCATGTTAATTATTTAGAATATTTTTTCCCAGTGAAAAAAAAAGCATGAAGTGTTCAATACTTGCCTGATGCAAAGTGTAGCAAAGCTGACAGAAATGAAAATGTCTGAATGGAGCATACTCTAACCTACATATTATTCGATTAAAAGATGGTGCCAAACAGTCAAAAACAGCGGTGTGACAGACATATCAGTAGAGGGACCAGCCAGGGCTCACGACTGTTACACATGCTGAATGCATGACCAGTACTTTCTGCATGTGCTTTTTATTTCACATAGTCTGTGCATGGATCATCTGCATAATGGTCCTCAGAACGGGGTTTGCCAACATGGGAGAGCAAGGTGCATTAGAAAATGGTCAGTTTACTGTTATGAAACCCACATCAGGCAAGTCTGGTGTATGGGAGTCTTTCATGTGTCATAGACACAAATGGAAAAATGTACCCTTTGCATGATGTGTAATAATAATACCTCATAGACTGGAACCTCAAGTTTAAGGCAACACTCATGTCAAAGGGGCAAAGAAAACCGACATTTAGCCTACAATCCTTGCACAACTTACAGATTTATCTGATATCTCTCTCTTTTCATAGTATTTAAATTTTGAGATTTTGGAAACCAGATCTAAATTTAGTGGAAATGGTTGGGTCGGGTAGAAAATTATTTGGGTGAACAAAGGCTGAATAAATGGCGAAAGTAGTCAGGTGCGGAATAAAACCTTGCGGGAGTGGGACTAAAAAATTTGTCCCAAGCAGACCTCTAATACTGTGTACATTTGAAGACAGAATGATTAACCCTGCTGTTAAATTAATACTTTTCCTTAGGTTCTGTTTAACTGAGAGTTTTTCTACACATTTCTAAACAATTAATAATAATAAATAATAATTATAATATCACATTTCTAATAATTGTTTTTTTTTTATCTTTGACATAATGATAGTATATGATATTTTACTAGATATTTTTTCAAGAGCCTAGTATTCAGCTTAAAGTGCAGTTAGTTAATTAGGTTAACTAGGCAAGTTAGGCAAGAGAGAGAAAGAAATTGACTTTTTAATAAAGTTTCTAATTATCATGAACTATACAAGAAAATACTATGTAATTTCCTAGAAGTTTTGAAAAGGGTCAATTGGCATAGTACAGTCTATTTTAAAAATATTTTATTTGAACAAATTATTTAAGAATAAAAACTGTTTGAATGGATTGTTAGTGATTTACTCATGAGGACTTCATTTCTATAATTTTTGGATAAATAAGTGTTCGGACAAACCCTCTGAACAAATAATTCAATGACTCAAAAAGACATTGAATGTCTTCATTACCAAATGAATCAGCATTTTTGAATGGATATCTAAATGATTCAGAAACTCACTCATAAGGATTTTCCTTTCATCCTTACAGGATGAGTCAGCAATTTATTTTTAGCACAAATTTATATTTATCTTTTGAACAAATGATTCAATGAGTCATTCATAAAAAAAAAAATTTCATTACGGGATGAGTCACTTATTTTGAACAAATCTTTTGAAGAAGCAATTCAATGACTGATAAAGACTTGTTTCATGTGAAGCATCACGTTACATGTCAGTTATTTACTTTTTTAATGCTACAGTGGACTTTAAATCCAAACTGTAAACTTTTTCTCCAGCACTTGTGTAATAATTTGTAATAATTTTTGCAACAAAGAAATAACAATACTGACTGGTTAAAAAGACATAACTATACAGTTTAACTATAACTATAACTGAGGCATAACTGTACAGTTTCATAACTATACAGTACTTGACAAATCCTCTTTCTGGGTCAATGGAAATGTTTAATAAAATATGGGTTAAAATAGTAGTTCGCTACATTACAGCAAATTTATACACATCTCATTTGCTGCAGTTTAATTGATACATGCATAAATCTCCATTAAACCAGCTAAGGGCCACCTTGTTCTCTAGACATTGACATTGGCGTCATTAAAATAGCCATATAGATTAGCCACTTGTGTGGACAGCAGCACATCTGCTTCCAATTCAAATTCATCATGTTTTGTTGGCCGTCAGAGGCTTGAGGTTTTCCAGCTTTACACAAAACCTATCTGACTGTCGTATATTAATAGAGACTAATGGGCTGTGTAGAAAAGGACTAAAGTAGCCAGAGAGGCTCTTTAGAAGAATGGCCTTTTGGCTTCCCGTACATTAAGGCAAGTCTTTGAGGGGTAGTTGAGTTGAGGTGCTATAATTATTGCAGAGAAACAGTAATTACTCAAAGTAAAGAGGCTGTTTGTGCTGACGGGCTTGATTGTGTGGCTTTGGAGATCTTCTCTGTTCTTTGAGCAAAAGAGCTGCTCTGATTCTCTCTCGTCTGGACCGGATTGTTCCTCTCTTCGGAACAAGTGGGCGACAGTTAAGGAATAAGGACATATTTCAAGTAGTGGTTTAACAATGCTGAAAATACTGCTTGAAATATACGTTTTTTTTGGTGTGTAAGTGTAGCTATGGCATGAATTTGAAATGTTTAGTTTTAAAATTCTTCATTTTAATGAATCTGTATTAAATCTTAATTCTCTTGACTGATCTTTTAGTCTTTGATGTCTCAGTTGATGGGTGGAAAAAAATAAACTTCAATAGTCATTATATACTACACCTATGCTCATCATTTTGCTTTAAAGTTTTAGCTTGAAAGTTTTTATTTGACCTTTTTTAATATTATTTATTCAAACAATACATGTAAGCACTGCTGGCGCTGCTGGAGTCAGAATATGCTCAAGCTAATTACAAGATACAAGTAAAACAAGAGAAATGTGACGATGTTGGACAAATCTGAAGTCTTCACAAACATCAGTTAATTAAGCATTCATTTAGTGAGCCTGATGCTTTCATTAGATGCAAAATTCCATTCATTATTGTGTTTATCTCTTGGCTTACAACTACTTTTTTTTGTTAAAAATGAGGGTGCAATACTCCCACCATTCTGAAGGAAAATATTAGACTATTGTAACTAACTGTTGTATTTACAGTAGCCCTCATTTCTGTTACAGACATTTCAATAATAAAAGTATTGGGATAAAATGTTGTAATATGGGTTTGAACACAATGTAGCACTTTGTAGCAATCAAAATGAAACTTTCTTGATACTTTTATGTACTTTAACACTCTTTAAAAACATAAAAAGAGAGTTTTTGTCAGTGAGTTTTTTTAAAGAGAATCACAAATGCTAATCAGTCCAATCCAGTCCAACAAGACTTTAACTCGATTTTCTCCATAATACCTTTACTGACTGTCCACTTTGACGATTTTTATTTTCCAAGTTTCAAACAAATCATACATAATTTAGATGTTAGATGTTTTGTTTTTTTAAATGGAGACTGTAAAAATAAAATAACTAATTTTTGAAAATGTCATTATGGCTGGTTACGGCTTCTTACATAGTTGACAGTATTAGCTGAGATCTTTTTATTCATAAGAAATGAATTGGTAATTATAAAAAAACATTTATTAATAAATGTATATTCATTCATTTTCATCCGTTTTTTCGTGGCAGCAGTCTTAGGAGAGAACCCCAGACTGACCTCTCCCCAGACACTCCCTTTAGCTCCTCCAGGGGGAGACTGAGGTGTTCCCAGGCCAGCCAAGAAACATAGTCCCTCCAGCGTGTCCTAGGTTTTCCCTGAGGCCTGCTCCAGGTGGGACATGCCAGGAACACCTCCCTAGCAAGGCGTCCAGGAGTCACCTCAGCTGACTTTTCTCGATGTGGAGGAGCAGCGGCTCTACTCTGAGCTCCATTCCGGGTGACAGATCTCCTCACTCTTTACCTCAAGGAAACTCATTTCGGCTGCTTGTATCCAAGATTTTGTCCTTTGGATCATGACTAAAAGCTCAGTAGGAGCGTAGATTGACCGGTAAATTGAGAGCTTTGCCTTTCGTCTCAGCTCCTCATTTATCAGACTTCTCTACATTCTTTAACGTACGGGTACTTTGACCAAATTACTGCTGCCGCTGCACCGATCCGCCTGTCAATCTCACGTTCCATAAATATATATTTAACAAACTTTGTAAAAAACATAAAGAAAACTACAAGTTGTTTGCTTAAAAAAGTAAGAAAGGAACTGTTGTTCTGAAAACATAATACATTGTAATTTGAAACTGAGGTACATACAGTACTGTACCAGTCATTTTTGTTTGCTGTTACACCTCTAATTTTAAGCAATTCCACCTATGACAAGAAGCCTTTGCAGAGTGACTTTACATGAAGTCACTGAGAATATCAAGTGATTTCAGGTCATCGCACAGGGTTGTGTTTGTTTTCGTGTAAACAAGATCAGATCCTGCATTTTACAGTATGCTTGCTGCTTTGACTGATCCAACTGATGTTTTTTTAATACTCGAGATGCAAAATGTCACTATAGTTTGCCTTTATCATTATTATTATTATGAATTTCCCTCATAAACATCCTTTGAAGAGCACATTTCTCTGACAGAGCTGCATCTTTTTCTTTATAATTAGATGATCACAGTTGAATAACATCCAAGATCACCAGCACAATGTTGAAGTGTAGAAAACACATTTCACAAGTTCATTAACATTCATGAAAATGAATTCTCTTCTCCCCAAGAGCAGACCATTTATATTATCTATCATTACTCATGATACCAAGAACCTAATTAACTACCATGGTCTATGTGGCTCTATTTCTGCCAAGTCAGGTTGTGTAAAGAAATTATTTCCCAATTTAATTTAAGAGTCGAAAGGGGAATACTTCAAGACTGATTTGGTTTTGAATCATTTGAACATATGAACACTTTAGATATGAAATAAAATGGAATAACAGCTTACATTTGAAAGTTCCTGTTCTGTTATTCTTTTAATTGCATTTTTATTTATTTATTTATTTATTTATCTCTGTTTCGAAGTCCTGTCAAGTCTCACAGATGGAAAATCAGTAGGTTAAATTATTATGAAGTAAATCATTTTAATCAAGGCTTGGAAGTCGTCCATAATGAATTACGCTGAAAGTCTTTGAAATGTCAGATAGCTCTTGACGGCCCAGAGCAGACGGGCGAGCACCATCGCGACCCACACAGACTGCTGGCTTACTGGAGGAGCTGCCAGCAAACCTGGTTGCCTGGCAACCTTATTAATTCCCTTAACGAGAACAATATGCACCGGATGACTCCAAAGAAATGAGCTTTTAAAATGTATATATTGTGTTACAACAGACCACCTGTTTTCTTGTTTGTAGTTACAAAGAATCAATTAGTATGGATGAGAAAATCCTAAAATATCAATTAAAATATGTATCTTCTACCTTGCTTAATTAGTATTTGAGGACATCAGAATATGTTTTTAATTAAATATACGTGTACTCTTCTAGAGTGTCAGTAATCAAGTAAATAAGCAAGTGCTTCAAGTATTTGGAGGAATTATTATGGTGCATTAAATAGATTAAATAAAAGACACATAACAAAGGACCAAATTCTAAAACTTGTATTAATTGCGCTATAAGAACACTTCAGACACAGCAGGAAGACTCTATGGGCTCTATCATACACCGGCGCAATTAGATGCAAGGCGTGTTTGGCACGATTTGTTGCTATTTTCAGAGCAGCGCAACTATAATTTTTATGTTTTGTGTCATGTTGTTTAAATAGCAAATCTATTAGCGCTACTTTGTGGACTCATGGGTGTGCCGGTCTACAAAGGAGGTGTGTTAAGGCGCATTGTTGACGTCTTGCTATTTTGAGGAATTGAAATAGATCGTGCGAATGAGCAAGTAAAATCTGGTCTAAAGTCCAGCGAAGAGTGCGTTAGTTATGCGCATATGCAGGTTCAAATGCTTAATACACACAGGATGTACAGCAATATGCAAATATCTTCACATATGAAAAAAATTCAACAATTAACATGTTAAAAAAATTATTATATTCTTATGTCCCATATGATAATGCATACGTCTATAAAACCCGACAGGTGGACAAATCTAAGCTTGTTTTTATTAAAACAGATATAAATATGCACTAATAAATAATACTGCTAATAATAATAGCATTATACAAAAACAAATTGTCATGAATAACTGAAAATAAAAAAAAAACCCTGGACACTAGACATGAAGAAGGCATGGAGGTTGTGTTTTTTTATATCTATGTAGTAAAGGTTGTGTGTTTGGATATAACTCAGTTTTTTGACCACACTTCGTTATTATTGTTCATTTATTAGTTTGCTGGAAATTAGAACTGAATTTAGAAATTGTTTTAAAACAAATCTTTGTGCTTAACAAACGAAATTAAACATGTAGGCTAATGAATGTCTTTACTGGAGTGAGTTTCCACTGATTCCTTATCCACGAAAGTAAAGTAAAGAAAAAGTAAAGAGACCAAATGGAGGAGGCTCGTTCTTTATCCTTGCACAGATGGTCTGTTTAACTGTTTTCTCAGTAGTGAAGCATTCGGTTTTCCACTTACAATATCCGCCATGTAAATAGCACATGCGCCATGGTGCAATGTAACTGACTCTTAAAGGGAATGGGAGATGAGAGTCTGATTGGTTTAGTGCACGTTATGCTCAAAACACACCCATAACTCATTACGAGAATAAGCACAACCCTGCTAGACCATGCACTGCGGAGCAGACCTTATTTTTCCATCCTTAAAATAGCAAAAGGAAATTCAGGCACGCACTTAAAGGGCACCTATGGTAAAAAATCTACTTTTCTAGCTGTTTGGACAGACATATGTGCATGTATGGTGTATAGTCATATTGGGGTGATATAAGCACACCCTATGCTTTTTTTTTCAATTTAACAACATAAAAAACAGTGGACCAATTGGAGCGGTTTTCAGATCGACCGCAACTTTACGTAGGAGAGCCCACCCCCTTTACGTCCCCCCGCCCACCAATATTGATTGACAGGCGCGTCATCATATTCTCAGTTTGTTGATTCACGTCCGCCATTTTCAGCGTGAGTCGAAGCGATATCACTAAAGGAAAACCCTTGCTTTATTGTTAGATGCAAGGCTCATTGGGCTCAACACAAGATCAATATTCTCCCCATTATCGGAATTATTGGTTGTATCTTTAGGTAGGTTTGCAAACATGTGTACTTCTCATTGAGTCTACCTTATACTTCAGCCGTTTGCATTTCTCGCGATCCCAGAAGCTCCCTGTGATCTTAACTAGGTGCTGCTGTACCTGACGCTGTGCCATGCGTTTTAGAATTCTAAACATAGGTTTCTATCAGGGTAAACACATAACGGCGCGACTATTCGGGACACTCATGTTTCTGCCGCGTCACAGAGAGTGTCTGGTGTGCCATGTTGTGGCTTCAAGCGACGCATCCCATGCCTCAGTCAAAGTTAATTCAGTGTGCATGGTTATTAGTCTCGGTGTACAAGCTCGGTACTTGACACTAGCACACAGTTGGCTGTAAAACTATACAAAGACACAAGTGATTTTGTACCCTCTGCTTGGTCTGTGTCCGAGTCGTATATGTATGACTGATTGCTGATCCTCTCACTCCTGCTCCGTCTCTCAGTCTGCCCAAACACAAAGCGGGTGAGCTCATGGCTCCGCCCCCTTGTTACATTGGGCGGAAGGCCTAAACTAATCTACATGTGAAGCAACACACCCATAAATCAGCGAGCTGTGGACACGCCCCTAACATGACACTTTTTAACACATTATAATAAAAAAATCTGAATTATGTTTTAAACTGAACCAAAACTGGCACGCTCAGAAGAACCATAATATTAATATTAAATCATAAAAAGAGGTAAACTATGTGCCCTTTAATGCTTTTTTATGCTTCACTTTAGACTTTGTGCCTACAATAGATCAATAAAATAGAGCCCTATCTGTCTGTATGTCTATCGATCTACAGTATGTATGTATCTATCTATCTATCTATCTATCTATCTATCTATCTATCTATCTATCTATCTATCTATCTATCTATCTATCTATCTATCTATCTATCTATCTATCTATATCTATCTATCTATCTATCTATCTATCTATCTATCTATCTATCTATCTATCTATCTATCTATCTATCTATCTATCTATCTATCTATCTATCTATCTATCTATCTATCTATAGAGATAGGTATCTATTATTTGTCTGTCTGTCATATACAAACAAGTATGTTAGTGTATTATAGTATGTTTTACAAATAAAATGCAATTTAATTTTTACTTGCCTCATTCAGATCAATTTACTACATTCAGTGTTACTTACTGTATCTACTGTATTTGTGAAGTTCTGAACTTTTTAAAACATTCATGCGTATATTAAAAATTTTATTTCTCCATTTCTAGTGATTTGTCAGGGCTGAAGACAATACAATGCAGTGGTGAAGTTTACTTAATCTTGCAGGGTATTACAGCATTGAAACTGTCATTACACTTCTTTCTTTCTCGCCTTCTGCTTCAGAACTTGTAGAGGACTTGTAGAAACAGTGCAGGATAGCAGCCTGACATGGCTGAGGCTGCTGGGATCCACATATAGCAGCCACAGAAAGCAAAAGTGCCATCAGGAGTCCAGAGGGCAAGCACTCCGAAACCTTGTTCATCAAAGAGAATAGTGCATACTATTCTTTTCTTCTTGTGCGAAGTCTTACAACAAGACAGCCTTCACATTTCTGATGAGACGCGTCTCGTCTCATTATTTAGTCACAGTGTTGTTGCGAACTCTGACACAACAAAGATGGCACTCCGTCTTTGTACTTCTGTCACTCAGACTGCATCCCAAAGCTGGCTGACAGTCTAAGGACCCGAAGACACAGCTGTCCCGATCACAGCCTGTCCACGATATGGCAGAGAAGCCTTAAAATGTAGCCCGGGAAAGAAAACAGCATCAGATGTAAACTTTTTTCCATTCACTAGGACTTTATTTCGGTTCGTTTAGTTTGACTGACAGAAATATTCACTTCTGCCGTCTAAGGTAGCAAACGGGCCCGTGCCTTCTTTTACAGCTTTAAAGAAGCCTTTATAGCTGCTTTCTCGGTGAACTTGTAAACTTTGCCTTATAGTTTTATTTCAATTTTTTTACCTCCAGCGCTATTTGAGTTTATTTTAGTGATTGTTGCTATAACGGTGCTGTACGGCAGCTGCAGCTTCTGCAGAGCTGAAAAAAAGGTGCCTGAAGTGACTGTAAAGGGGTATTTGTTGTTTGTTTTGTGTGTGTGTGTGTGTGTGTGTGTGTGTGTGTGTGTACTTTGAGTGTTTACGTGGCTTGTGAGGACAGAAGATAAACCTAGTTGACCTAGTTGTAGTCTATTAAAGTGGTTTATTAAAGTGGACATGCATTGTGTCCTTGTAATTCAAAATGCTTAATAATCATACTTAATAATCATACAAAATTTGATACAGATTTCCTGGGAAGGTTGAGTTTAGGGGTACAGAAAGCCAATAAGAGTTTTTACTGGTGAAAAAGACATTACGCCTATTGAGAGTCCTCATAAAACGTACACAGTGTGTGTGTTTGTGGTAGAGGCTGCAGGTTGTTTGCATAAAGAACTAGAATAACTATATTTGCAACCCCATTTGTGTCCTCTTGCATTTAGCTTGCTTTGAAACTTGTGGTGTAGTTTGATGTATGATTTGCTGTTGTATTATTTTTGACCTTTTGAGTAGCATGAATGTATTTACACTAGAATTGCTTAATATAAAAAATGCTAATAATCCAGTTATAGATCTATTTTTATAAATAGCCTATCATTGTGATCTGATAATGAGGTGTTATCTTTAGCATTTTAGACCTGCTAAAACCTTTTCATGTGAACATCCTCAAAAAAAAAAAAAAAAAAGACCTATAATTGCATACAAATCAACTAGTTTAGTGGTTTATAATTACTCTTTTTAATTATCCATCTAGTGACCCAAGTCTACCTTGGACAATAGATAATTTTTAATGATTTGATTTCAAAACAGTTAATGAAATTAAGTGTGTGAGTATAAGCACTTGGTAAATTTTGTTATAATAATAATAATAATTATTATTATTATTATTATTTTTTTTTTAGCTTTCTATACAATTTTCATATTCAGAGTCCTGCAAACCCTGACTACCTGGTTCAGGTGCATTTAATTAGTCAGACCCCCTAGTTTTCACGATTTTGTGATTGCTGAATCGCTGAACACAGTCACAAATTTTTGCAATCCTGCAAAATTTATAATTTACACACAAAATAATCGCAAATAATGTTAATAATCTCTTAAAACATCCAATTCCAAACCATATAATCAAAATATATTAAGCTCAGTTTGCAATTAATTGTTTTACATGACTTGTAGACATTGTGTACGAGGCACACGTGATGTATTTGAGTTGGGCGTAGGAGGGGCGGGTGGGGTTGGGGATGGTTTTGAAGCCTGTGCAATAAGCTGACGTTGATGAATTGCGAGTGATTTACATGTGAAGTCAATGCAAAGGCTGGATTAGACATCCTGTGACACGAATTGGGCTTTTTGTGAGTTTGACGCGCTTCAGACTGCAAAAGAAGGTGTGAGCAAACATCTAACAAACGGAGCAATGGAACAGCCAGAACAGCAAGCAGCTTACAATGCTGGAGATTGGTTCAAGGATGACATAACGTGACCGGATTAAATGACATTATTTGTGCTTTACATGCTGGTATTATGGTGTGCATCAAATCGATAAAGTATTTCGTTTAACTCTTTTTCTGCAGTTACAGAGAGAAAACTCTTTGCTGCCATTGACATGTTTTACAGCAATCTGTGTTTTAGGTGTATTACAGTAGGGGAAGCCCTAACACATGTCCTATGTGTGAGGTACATGATATCAGATGCTCCAGGCAATGAAATCTGAGGGAGAGAAAGTAAGATCTTGGATAAAAATAAGAGGTATACAACCTTCCTTTGGCTTAATCCCCACCATTTTAGATCTTGTCTTGACAAGAGACCAAAATAAAGAAGCTTTATTTTTATGGTTTGTGTCATTGTCAATGTGTCAGATTGCATGCCTAACAGAGTAGACTACCTATTATGGTATTATGGTAATTTATATATATATATATATATATATATATATATATATATATATATATATATATATATATATATATATATATATATATATATATATATACATATACTTTTTTTTTTTTTTAAAACAAAATTGTCTGCAAATTTCTAGCATATTTTTTTTTTCTTCTGTCATTTTTATCACAAAAAAACATAATAATAATAATAAAGTTGTGAAAAAATCTGATTAGTCTCATACCAAAACCCTGCCGAACTGACTCTCCAAGAGCAGGATTGAGCACCTCTGAGCAACAGGAGCACTTCATTTCCTCGAGTCCTCTCTAATGATCGAACAAAACATCACCTGTCGTGTCTTGACTCCGCTTTTCCCAAACTGTATTGGTTCATTTATTTATTCTCACTCCATCTCTCAGCACAAAGGTAAAAATCGGTTTAATCTTGTGTTACTGTCGAGCCCCCGGTACATGCCAGGGCTCTATTATTTAGTAGAATAGCATAGAACAAAGAGAATGAAAGGAAGTTAAGGCCCACATGGGTGCAGAAGTGTTTATTTTTTCTCTCATAGTTCTGTCTTCCCTGCTCCTCCGTTGAGGTATTCTGCAACCCTCACCCTCAAGGTATGCAATGCAGCTAATGAAAAAGACTTGGCTGTTTTTGATCTAGCAAAGCAGGCTATTTATTTCATTTTATGGGGGTGGAATAAGAAGCATAAGCATTAAAAGTTAGATAGTTCAAACCCTGGAGTTATGTGGTCTAGTGTGTTTGGCGCTGCGAGAGGCACTGAAAACCCATTTGATGCTACTTGAAAGTTGTGTATGGATGCAGCGCGTTCGGTTGCTTTGTCAAACGTATTTTAAGCAGAACTTTTTAGATGCCGAGTTGAAGAGGTTGGAGTTTTCGGTGAGAGCTTTACTCTGTAACATTACCACAGTCTTCAATATTTAAAGTGAGAAACTATATTGGTTGGACCTCTTTTCACCATTCTCTGAAGCTGACAGAAATACCCCTTCAGACTCGTTTATATTTGATTGTCTGTATTGATGTGAACCTGAATATTTTATTGAAGGAAACAAAATGAGATCCTTCAGCCCTGCTGGGTGGCTTGCCTTGAATGACGATCTGGGAGATGTTTAGATTTATCTGCCTTGCTCGAACACAAAACTTGTTAGATATTAGTGGATAATTAAGAGATTTTATTATAGCGGTCGTAGGAATGGCAGGGACAGGGATTTTGAATGGTTGTAGAAGTTTGATTTTGAAATATACCTTCAGGCCTTGTACAGTAAAAATGTACAGTAAGTATCGATCTAATATACAGTTTTTTCAACGCTTCATTAAAGGATCCAGTCTTTTTTAACTTCTTTTTCTGAAAGTCTGGTCTGATTGGTCAGATGCTCTTATGCTTTGTCAGTGCTTGTTAACATAGTTATAATGAAGTTACAGTTACATTGGCATTAGTTTTACCACATCAGTGTGCGTTCTCATTCTTTGTAAGTGAATGTCAATCGGGTTTGCTTTGCAGGCACAGAAAAGTCCTCAGAACATGCAACAACACAAAAACCAAACTCTTTCAGGCATCAGCTACAGTACAACTTCTGTTTGAGACTCAACGCAGAGTCGTGTTGCCAGTCTACATCCTGTAGGAAGTAAGACATGAATTACTGACGAAAATAATTCAGTCTACTCTGAGCAGGTTATTTCATTTGGAAGAGAATTAGTGCATCTATTGATATCTGCAGCTTGGCAAAGCTTTTATATTTATATAGAAATCTACATAAATAGTAATACATAATAGGGGCACTTTATGTGCGCTAGAGTACAGCATTGTAGTAGAAACTTCAATCAAACTGAACTGTAGTGTGATTTGTTGTTAATGTAATCACAGCTGGTATTGAACCCCTATTAATTATGTGTACTGCGTTTTCATGAGTACCACGCACAAAGCAGCAGAGACCAGCATGGACTGTTGAGTTTGTCTTCTGAAAGGCCATTAGTCATGGTTTCTGTGGTCATGGGGTTGAGCTGGGCTGAGGGACGGATGAGGCAGCAGGCTTATCTTCACTTGTACATCTTAGCCTACAAATGGCCAGCACATTCATCACAGAGAGCAGACTGCAGCGGACTGTTGCTCTTAATGGATATTAAGAAAGCAGACGCTAGAACCGCTTGAACAGTGGCCTGGATATAGGCTGGCAGAGAGATTTTCTGCTGTCATTGCATTCACACCATTGATCATCTGAGCTCCGGCTCAGCTCCACCGTGTTTGTGTGAAAGAGTCTCGGTGTGCTGTGATACATAACAATGCAATGAGGCAGAGAGAAGAGAGCAGACACAGACTTTTCTCCCCTTGTCTCTTCTCATATCTGTCTTGTCTCTTTGTCTCTTAATGTCTCTTCTCATTTCCTCTTAAATAAACTCAGCTTTTTACAGTTATTATTCCAGATTCATCTTCACCAATGCTTGCAATGACTTCTCATTTTGATTTCTTATCTTATATCGTTTTGTCTTTTCACCTTCCTTTTATTTATTTATTGACTTTTTTTCTTTTGTTTTTTGGACTTTTCTCATTGTGTCTCAGCTCACCTCTTTCTTATTTCATCATTTGGATTCTGATTTCATCACTTCGCATTTTGTCTCATCTCTGTGTCCTCCTCATCCCTGTTCTCACCTATTTGTTTTTTCATCTGGTCTCTTCACGTTTCTTCTCCATCTTGTCTCATCTCATCTCTACTTGTCTTGTCTTTGCACATCTGTTCTCTTCCTCATGTCTCCTCTTACCTTCTCTAATTACATTCATGTTTTTTCTTCTGATTTCTTCGTGTCTCGCCTCATCTCTTCATGTCTCTTGTTATTTTGTTTCATTCATAGTTTTCCTATCATGTCTCGTATCTTGTCTCATTTCATCTCAAATCTTTTATTTCCTCTCATTTCATAGTTTCTGATTTATTACTTCACATCTTGACTCATCGCTTCGTCCTTCTCAAAGTTGTTCTCACATCTCATCTGGTCTCTTCACATCCCATCTAATCTAGTCTCATGTTGTCTTGTTTCTTCAGATCTCTTTTCCTTTAGTCTACCCTACTCACTTCCTCTCAAATCTTCTCTTATTTCATTCCCCATTTTTCTTCTGAATTCTTCATATCTTGTCTCATCTCTTGGTGTCCCTTTTCTTTTCGTCTCAATCTATCCTTTTCCCATTTTGTCTCCTCTGTTGTCTTTATCTACTTGCTGCATCATTGCTGCATCATTTCGGAAGAGAGACGTTAAACCGAGGTCCTGACTCTCTGTGGTCATTAAAAATCCCTGGCACTTCTCGTAAAGAGTAGGGGTGTAACTCGGTGTCCTGGCCAAATTCTCTCCATCAGCCCTTACTTATGTTTCACACCACTAGACGGAGAGGATCCAGTTGCAAGTATTTAATGAATTGCTGAATGTAACAGCCCACAACCAAGACATAAAAAGGACAGCGAAAGAGACTGGGGAACAACAGACAGGGACAAGAACAAACAACGGACTGATAACTAGAACAAACCACAGGGGAAAATATATAGTCCGCCAAATGAGGTTCAGCTGGATGATAAGTCAGCTGATGACATCAGCTGATTCCATAACACGCTGTCAACACAAGAAGGTAAAAAACACACACATCGCACATGACAACACACATGGCATAACACATAACATACAGGAGGAACACACAGATCCATAAACCGTGACAGTACCCCCTCTCCTAGGAGCGCCTCTTGGCGCTCCCAGAAGAGCTTACCTGACGATTGTAATCATCGATGAGAGAATGATCCAATATGTCCCTTGCAGGAACCCAACTCCTCTCCTCTGGACCGTAACCTTCCCAGTCCACCAAGTACTGGAATCCTCGTCCCCTCCGTCTCGAGTCCAGAATGCGCTTAACCGAATAAACCGTCTCCCCTTCTACAAGACGCGGGGGGGGGAACCGGAGTAGGCGGATTAATGGCCGTATGAAAAACGGGCTTCAATTTAGAGACATGAAAAACGGGATGAATTCTCCTGTACGCTGGAGGAAGTTTGAGGCGGACTGCCACCGGACTAATGATTTTGATGACAGAAAACGGGCCAATGAATTTAGGTGCAAGTTTATTACATATGGTACAGAGAGGGATATTTCTAGATGAAAGCCACACTTTTTGACCGACAACGTAAACGGGAGGCTTAGACCGGTGGCGATCGGCTTTAGCCTTGGTGCGCAAACCTACTTGAAGGAGGGTCTGTCTGGCCCTGTTCCAAGTACGTTGACACCTCTGGACAAAGGCGTGGGCGAAGGGAACCGCGACTTCAGATTCCAGACTGGGAAAAGCAGGTGGCTGGTACCCTAGACTACACTCAAATGGAGAGAGGCCCGTGGCAGACACTGGTAATGAGTTATGTGCGTACTCAACCCATGAGAGCTGCTGGCTCCAGGAGGATGGATTCTGAGAGACTAAACATCGTAACATACGTTCAAGATCTTGGTTGGCTCTCTCCGTTTGACCGTTACTCTGAGGGTGGAAACCAGAAGAAAGACTAACAGTCGCCCCCAGTAAATGACAAAACTCTCTCCAAAATTTAGAGATGAACTGAGGCCCCCTGTCAGAAACCACATCTGTCGGGAGGCCATGAATACGAAAGACATGGTCAATGACAGCAACCGCTGTCTCTCTGGCTGATGGTAATTTGGGCAGAGGAATAAAGTGAGTGGCTTTCGAAAACCGGTCCACTACGGTCAAAATCACCGTATTCCCGTTGGAGGGGGGAAGACCTGTAACGAAATCTAGCGCAATATGGGACCAGGGTCTCGATGGCACTGACAGCGGCTGAAGAAGTCCAGGGGGGGGCGATTGGAAGTCTTAGAAACAGCGCAAACTGAGCAAGCCAACACAAAATCTCTTATGTCACGAGCCATAATTGGCCACCAGAATCGTTGTTTGATTAGAGACAAGGTACGACTCACCCCGGGATGACAGGCCAACTTGGAAGAGTGACCCCAACAGATGACGTCAGACCGTAATTCCTCAGGCACAAATAAACGACCCGGTGGGCATCCAGGCGGAGGCGTTACCCCTTCTAAGGCCATGCGGACCCTCGACTCGATCTCCCAGGTGACAGCAGAGATAAAAAGTCTGCGTGGCACAATGGCTTCAGGAGATGATGCATGCTCGGAGTGATCAAAAATTCGAGACAGTGCGTCAGGTTTAACATTCTTAGAACCTGGTCGGTACGAGATGGAAAAATCGAAACGTCCGAAAAATAGAGCCCACCGCGCCTGCCTAGAGTTCAATCTTTTGGCAGATTGGATGTACTCCAGATTTTTATGATCGGTCCAAACGATAAAGGGAACCCCCGAACCCTCTAGCCAATGACGCCACTCTTCCAACGCAAGCTTGACAGCCAGCAGTTCTCGATTACCAATATCATAATTTCGTTCTGCATTGTTTAGACGATGTGAAAAATACGCGCAGGGATGCATCTTGCCGTCCGAGGAAGAGCGCTGGGACAGGATAGCACCGACCCCCACCTCTGATGCGTCAACCTCCACCACGAACTGCCGTTGGATCAGGGGCAATGAGAATGGGTGCTGAAACAAAGCAGCTTTTTCAGACGGTCAAACGCAACTTGCGCTGCATTGGACCACCTAAACGGAGTCTTGATGGAGGTTAAGGCAGTCAGAGACGCGGCGAGCTGGCTGAAGTTGCGAATGAAACGCCGGTAAAAATTGGCAAAACCAGAAACCTCTGCAGGGCCTTGCGGGAGTCTGGGGTTGGCCAATCTACCACAGCCTGAACTTTCTCTGGATCCATGCGCATCCCCTCGACCGACACGATATGTCCCAGAAAAGGAACAGACTGTGCATGAAATACGCATTTCTCCGCCTTGACATAAAGCCCATTCTCTAGCAGCCTCTGAAGCACTCGCCTGACGTGTTGAATATGTTCCTGGAGAGAATGGGAAAATATCAGTATGTCATCCAGGTAAACATAAATGAACTGATCTAGCATATCTCTCAACACATCATTCACGAGTGCTTGGAAGACTGCAGGGGCGTTGGACAGACCGAAAGGAAGAACACAATATTCGAGTGCCCCCTGGGGGTATTAAAAGCAGTCTTCCATTCATCGCCTTCTCGAATGCGGACCAAATGGTAAGCGTTGCGAAGGTCTAATTTCGTGAAAAAGGACGCCCCCTGCAGACGTTCGAAGGCAGAAGACATCAGCGGTAAAGGATAAGTATTCTTCACCGTGATAGCGTTCAGCCCCGGTAGTCTATACAAGGACGGAGGGAGCCATCTTTCTTTTTCACAAAAAAAAACCCCGCCCCTGCTGGTGATGAAGAAGGACGGATGATCTTAGCTGCTAGAGAATCAGAAATATATTTCTCCATGGCCTCCCTCTCTGGAGCGGAGAGCGAATAAAGTTTGCCTTTAGGCGGAGACTTACCTGGCAATAACTCTATAGCACAGTCATAGGGACGATGTGGAGGCAGAGAAGCAGCTCGAGACTTACTGAACACTCTCTTCAGGTCAAGGTACTCACTGGGCACGTTTGACAGATCCATGTGTTCCTCCTGAAAAACAGAATGAGACACAGCAGAACAGGCAGACAACAGACACGTAGCATGACAGCTCTCACTCCAAGAAATTATAGATTCCTGCCTCCAGTTAATATGTGGATTGTGTATTACCAGCCAAGGATGCCCAAGGACTACTGTAGTGACAGGAGCTTCTGTTAAAAAAAAAGAATAATTTCAGAGTGGTTACCAGAGGTGATCAGTCTTATAGGACCAGTGGAATGAGTAATGGAAGGAAGAGAAAAACCATTGAG